>NC_089752.1:66287819-66587819 GCF_040412425.1 Macrobrachium rosenbergii
GACCTGCTAACAACCAGAAGTCACTGCGCACTTGGCGCCACCCTCTTTAAAAGAGGAAACTCTATTTTACCATTAAACAAGCTTCTCAGAACGAAATGCACGTAGGCTATGCAAGTGTAAAATTAAAGACAACCATAACAAAGAAAAATAAAGACTATATATATATATATATATATATATATATATATATATATATATATATATATATATATACATAATATGTATATATATATATATATATATATATATATATACATATATATATATACATATATATATATATATATATATATATATATATATATATATATATATATATAATATATATATATATATATATATATATATATATATATATATATATATATATATATATATATATATATATATATATTGTAATGAGGTAAACCTCACACATACCATCTCATCCTCCAAGAAGTAAAGTAAAGAAACAACGTAAGAACATTTCATGTTCTGTTGAAATAATGCCTACTGTTTTCATTTAAACAGTGAAAGGTTACCTGTTGGCACGATTCACCCCTATTGACTCCTCTCACCACTACCCTTCTGGGCAAGCCCTTAATTCCTTTTCTTTGTCCAAGTGACTGCTCATAGACCTTGATTTCAGGTGCTGTTCTATCGGAGATGATACTCCCACCTCAGTCAAAAGAGAAAGTGACTCCATGTGACAGGCGCCATCTTGAACACCTGGTCCAGATGCCCCATGCCCCACGTGCACCCGCAGACATACAGTGCCACCTACAAGGAGCAGATAGTAATCTCCTGATGCTATATAAGGGCATCACACGGGTGCATCATTCTTAGAAGAGCTTGGAGCTTAGAAGACTCTGGAACCTTAACTAGGACACTTCCATCCTCCCTCTTGCTCCCATGAGCTGTCCCTTGCTGTTCCCCTGTGGCTGTCCAGAGCCTGAGTTACTTTTGTGGTGAGCCCCTTTCACACTACCCTCCATTGCTGGCGCCCCACCCCCTGAAGACAAGGAATCCATCCCCCGATGAAGGTAATGTACCAGAGTGAAGGTTCTTATGTTAGTCACGTCCCTTTTAAATCTTTTCCTATTTTCCCGTTTCCTTTCATAGCGCGATATACCTACAGAAAGACCTGTATTGCTTTTATTTTGTTTTATGTTAATTTACGAATCAGTGAAGAAAGTGTAACTTAATTGTGTAAAATTACAGTTATCGGAATCGAGTCCTTTTCTGGGCACCTTCTGTGCAATTCCTCGATTCCCTGATCAAAGCGCCTTACTGTAGCTAAGTAACCACGTGTGCTCTCGATTGCAGATAGGAGTTAGCCTGCTGTGGACCTGTTATCATCTTGTGTGTGCAGTGGCGTAACCACTGCTCTTCTCCCCTGCAGTGCCCCCTTTGAAGCAGGTCCCCTTTGAGTTTCTTCAGAGAATTAACCATTTGTTTGTAAATCTTATTATATGACTTTGTCCCCCTGTCATTTACACTTCATTCTTCTGATATGTGTGTTTTTCTAATGTAAATACAAATAATTAAATGAAACCTAAGTGTTTGCCTAATAACTTCCCCCTTTGAAGAAGGCCCTCAGCCAAACTCCTTTTGTATATGGTTTTACCTGAACCCATTACCAGAGTCAGATTTCGCCTGCCCAACGCAAGTTCCCATAGCCTTCAGCTGCAACCATATTAATATATGTATAAGAAATCAATCAATCTTGTTAAATTTCATTCCATAACTTGAAAAACCTTTTCTGAATGGATTTGCAACTGAAGCTTACAGTGATTTCTCCCCAGTCTCGTAAAAATTTTTTCTGTGACTTTTATTGCTTATTAAGATAAATATCCAAAGTCCATATGATACAGGTTCACCAGCCGAGCTACACACATGAAAAAGACAGAGGGAGAAAGGAAGAAATATATATATATATATATATATATATATATATATATATATATATATATATATATATATATATATACATATATATATATATATATATATATATATATATATATATATATATATATATATATATATATTAACTTTATCAATTACACAATTGTTCTGTGCATTAGTAGAATTACTAAAAGGACCGCATTCAAACTGGATGGAATCAAATGGAGTATTTATTCAGAAAAGTTACAAGCTTTCTTGGACAAACAGTCCACATAATCAAGTATTCGTACGGATGCTTGATAATGTGGACTGTTTGTCTAAGAAAGCTTGTAACTTTTTCTGAATAAATACTCCATTTGATACCATCCAGTTTGAATGAGGTCCTTTAGTTTATATATATATATATATATATATATATATATATATATATATATATATATATATATATATATATATATATATATATATATATGTATGTATGTGTATACAGTATGCATATATAATATATATATATATATATATATATATATATATATATATATATATATTCATAAGTATTACAGTATGTAAAGTATATATATGTGTATGCGTATACAGTATATATATACTGTATATATATGTGTGCATATGGAAATTTTCATTGTAGAGATTCATCTATGATGAAGTAATAAAAGCGTAAATCTAACACTGACAGTCGAGTCGCTTTTTCTCATCGAGGTACCTTCTGTTGAGAGAGAGAGAGAGAGAGAGAGAGAGAGAGAGAGAGAGATTACCGTTTAGAAGTGTTCGAGTTTGGCTCTGTCCCATGCTCATATGTAACTTTTTCTTCTTCTTTCCGTTTTTCATCTGATCCTGAGAAATGGTTTGCGGTCTCGGCTTTCTTTCCCATTAGAGTATTTCTCAGTGGCGAGTAGGTCCCTTTGCTGCCAGCCCCTTGAACATGATTCTTGGTTCCAAGGAATTTCTCCTGCTATATTTTTTTCTGAATTTAATCTTTCGGCTGGTAATGTGTGGGTTTGAAGCCGCTGAGATTCATGAAAACCACAAGTTCGAAGAAATTAATATAATTCACCAGCAACTTGAGGTGACCTGAAGTTCGCAGCTTTATTGTGCCGTTTCTTGGTAACCTTTCGTTTGTTGTCCTCCATGAGATGTCTGTTCTGGGGGCCGGTGGAGCACCCTTTTCTGTTTGCGTTGATTCAGGAGAATTAATGTTTTGCTCTTCCTGTTTAAATGACTAACGATTCTTAGTCATTCTTAGAGACGGCGAAAACTCCATTCACTGAGATTAAAGATTCACTAATCACTAAACTGTGATATGTGTGGACAAATCTCTGTTCGAAACTGGTTACGTGGCCTCTGTCTGAACTTAAGATAAAAATATCGCGGTTTCGCAGAAATAATTCAGGGAGAAATGAAACATAAATTACTTTTCAGATGATATATCTTTTTCAAAATAGCGGGACATCAGTATCGAGTGGTCGAGCCGGTTCAGAAGATTAATGAACAACTGATGTGAAAACGCAGGTAAATTATGTCGCTTTTGTTTCTGTAATATAATATATATATATATATATATATATATATATATATATATATATATATATGTAATATAATATATATATATATATATATATATATATATATATATATATATATATATATATATATATATACATATATACATACTGGTATGTATCTGTACACACACACGTGTATATATATATATATACATACACATATACACGTGTGTATGTGTGTGTGTAAGCTGCCACAGCTTCGTGTTAAATAAGGCGTCTTTCTCAAAGGCCCCAAACACCACGGGTAGCGGGCATGTCGTGGGTTAGTTTGGCATTGGTTCTCATAATTAACAGATTGAAGTACTAGCGGCCCAAAATTACCATATCAAACCCCCTTACAGAATCACATGGTGTCAAGAACATGGGACGGTGAATAATATGATGTGAGGAAAAGGTGCTTCAGTCGGCTGAAAACACGATGACGTGGCTAGAAGACAATACACGCTGCGCATTCGGTTGCAACACTGAACGAGTCTAGTCACTCTGAGTTTTGGTCGAAGTTGCTGAACGACAGATGGAATAAATTAGCATTCCGTAACTAAACCTCTGTCAAAGCATCACTTGATAATTATGAATTCAACACTGAGGGGCACTATCAGGTAGGAGTGTTTCCACACCGGCTAACTTTTGAATGACGACTTGAACGAATCATCTTGGAGCGAAAACACCGAAATAACCGAACAGGAGCAGACGGCAGCCAACATGAGCGAACACTTTGTTCGCCGTGCTGAGACTAACTGAACGCAACATGTTATATAAGCACGAGCAGGCTTCTTCGCCTAAATTCTTGGATTTGGCGCCGACTATAAAATAGTAGAAATGACAGCATGGCATCTCTCCCCCCCATCTTTATCTAATTTCTGAGCAGTGGCAGAATTTATTGCATGACCACTTGCGCAACAAATGTACAGGAAAAAACGGGAAAAAACACAAAGTGCAAATCTTAACTCGGCGAAAAACAGGTTAGGATTATAAGAGCTAATAGAATTCAGCTTTCGTGAAACCGACTGTGAACTACAAATTCGAGTGATGTGAAGTGAAAAACACACATTATATATATATATATATATATATATATATATATATATATATATATATATATATATATATATACACACGTGTGTGTGTGTATAACACCCTCCGTTCAGTTTCTTTTCTTTAACTTAAGCATTCGTTTTGTAATCATTCTTATCGTTTCAATTGAATTCTCGAGTTGCACGGTTCAGTGACTGCTTTAAGTTTCTTTTCTTGCCTCTGGTTTCCCCAAATCATAACTTGCCCTCATTTAAAAGGCAAAGGATCTATCGCCTCCTTCTGATAAAGCCTCTATCATCACCCCTTTTTTCAGATTTACATGAATGGTATTCCAGTAAGGTTTTGCTTCTGCGCTTGCACACCAAATTGCACCTAGGTGACCGTATTGAGCAAGGGCGAGCTGAGCTGAGCTGAGTGGAGAACTTTTCAGGGACGCTGAGATTATAATGACGGATATAATTATGTATAGTATATTATGTGTTGAGTGATTTCGTCCTTGCGGAGGCGACGTCTTCCGATTTTAATTACAGTCGGAAAATGAGGATGATGTGGCTGCTGTAGTCTGTTTGCTCCTCTCACTCTCTCTCCTTAGTTCTGGCTTATAGTGCAGAAAATGTGTCATTTACTTTTAACTGAATGTCATTCACCAGTTATTCTCATTTCTCTGCTTTCCACTTCTTGCAATAATAATAATAATAATAATAATAATAATAATAATAATAATAATAATAATAATAATAATAATAATAATGTCATCAAATCCGAAATTTTGTAAGTGTCAAGTTTTCTTGCTGTGGGCAGCTTGAAATAAAAGCGAACAATTTCAAAGAAGTTAATATTCTTGAATGTTGAATAACTGAATAAACAGCCAGTGTCAACCTTCCATGTTCGGTGTGGTTATACAACAAGAAAACGTTTTGACAGCCATTTTTTGCTTTCTGGGGCCAGCAGCCTCATGGGATGATGGAAAAGGTCCATAAAGTGGGATTAAGGTATATATCGCCCCAGAGAGACTCGCCAATTTCGGCCGAGTGCCGCGCGCGAGTAAGCAGGCCATTGCCATTCATCTGTTTCCATTTCATCGTCGTTGCTGAGGCGACAGAAAATTCCTGTCATCTGTCGCGATCCTCAAGTTGGCCCTTTAGATTCAATGGTTCATGTAGCACTTCAGTACAGGGTGACTTCTCATGGTCAAATATGACTTTAGATTTGCTTGTTAATATAAAATGTTAGGTAATATTTGGGATAACATGCTTGGTTCTCAGTCAGTAGGCCCTAAATACTGTAATCTTACTATGTTCACATTACTACCGTCATTAAATCCCCAAAGTCATCATAAGGGCTGAGTCTCGAATCGAGTCGGATCTCAAGAGGGGGCCACCCCCAACATTCTTTTACTGTGGTAAATGTAGTGGAGACATATATATATATATATATATATATATATATATATATATATATATATATATATATATATATATATATATATATATATATATATATATATATATATATATATATATATATATATATATATATATATATATATATATACATACATATATATATATATATATATATATATATATATATATATATATATATATATATATATATATATATATATAATATATATATATATGTATGTATGTATGTATAACGAATCACGAAAATATGGAACTTGATGAATATATAAATAAAGATGAAATCCACGAAGGAAAGGGAAACGCTGGAGTGCCGCGAGGCCTTTCGACTCTTTCGACCTTTACTTAGCAGACTGAAGAAATATAATAGTAAGTTTACAATGAAAGCTCATATAAATGACAGATGGGGATTGTAAAGGAAACATATGTACCTGGAATCCAACACAATTGAAGAATAGTAGAACTGAAAAAACAGGGTTAAATATTTAAGAGGTTTTACAAAGGATTAGGATCAACAGTTCAGAAGCAGGGACAGGACAATTAAAAGATTATACAAAGGCGTCACTGACCACCCAAAAAATATTAGTACAACAAAATAATTCTCTTTTTTGTAAACAATAATAACTTTTGCAAGATGAACATTTTTACAAATAAAAAATTATTATATCAAATATACGGATACAGAAAATATATGTAAGGTAACTCATTTGTAATTAAGTCAGTGATTTTATCTTTTAGGTCATTCTTGAACATTTTTCTAGTACAGGGGTCCAAACAATACATGCCAGGGCTAAGGTTAAAATTACAGCTGGAAGTAAGCTGGATAATAGCGGACTCCAATAGATTTCTTGAAGAGAAATCTTTCGATCTGGCAATCACTGAACTTTCAGTCCAATTTATCCTGTGAGAGTTTTCACTTAAATGAATGAATATAGCATTGGATGCTTGTCCAGTTTTGACTGAATACTTATGTTGCTTAATACGTACATCTAATTCTTTGCTAGATTGGCCAATATAAAAAGAGGGGCAATCCAAACATGGAATTTTATATGTTATGTTGTTGTTTTCTTTAGGGCTATTTTTTATTAACATTCTTTTGAGTATGTTATTATAAGAAAAAACGAGGTTTACAGTAAAGGTTTTAACCATGATTTTATGTTTTCAAAACCACTAAAATAAGGCAAGCTAAGAATGTTCTTAGGGTTTCTTTCTTCATGTTACTTTTACTATAAAACTTTTTGTGGGCTTTGTTATAACAAATATCTAGTATATGTGAAGGAGAACATAAATCTGTCCCTATTTTTTTTATGTATTCAGTTTCTTTATCCAAATACTGGGGACTGACAATGCGCAAAGCTCGTAAAAACATAGAAGAAAAAATTGATATTTTGATGTTAAGGTGATGGCTTGAATAAAAATGAACATGAGTTAAGTTGTTGGTAGGTTTCCTATAAATACTGAATTTGCATTGAAATGGTTCTCTATGTATTAAAACATCTAAGAAAGGGAGGCAATTGTCTTTTTCTAATTCTAAAGTAAATTTAATGGATGATACCTGGTTATTCAAATTAGAGAGTAAATCATTTACATCAATACCAGCAGGCAAAACAGCTAAAAATCGTCACCATACCTATACCACTTTAAAGGAGTATAAATGATATTAGGTAAATATCGTTTTTCAAAGAATTCCATGTACAAGTTTGAGAGCAGTGGGGATAAAGGGTTGCCCATTGCCATACCAAATATTTGTTGGTAAAATGCACCATTGAATATAAACTTACAATCACAAATGCACAACGTAGTGAGTGAAATAATATGACTTACGGGTAGAGGTAATTCATGATGGATTAGTTCATTACCAAGATACTCTAAAATAGAATCTATAGGGACTTTAATAAAAAGAGAGCAAACATCAAAACTAACGAATCCTGTCCTGCTTCTGAACGGTTGATCCTAATCTTGTGTAAAACCTCTTAAATATTTAACCCTGTTTTGGCAGTTCTACTAAATCTTCAGTTGTGTTGGATTCCAGGTACATATTATTCCTTTAAAATCCGAGCTTTCTTTGTAAACTTACTTTTATATTTCTTCAGTCTGCTAAGTAAGGACGACAGACAGTCGAAAGGCCTCGCAGCCCTCCAGTGTTTCCCTTTCCTCCATGGATTTTATCTTTATATACATATATACATATATATATATATAATATATGTGTTTGCGTGTGTATATACTGTATATGTATATATATATATATATATATATATATATATATATATATATATACACATTATCATTAGTTAGAATTTATTGTATTAAACTGTACGAAAAAGTATAATATATATATAAAACAATTATTGTATTATATTATTCCGATTTCAAGTCTTAGCGATTTATAAAACGCATTTAAATCTTGTCATAACAATGGTTTGCGTCATCATTGGTCAAAAAGGAGATGGATGCTATATCCAAGGACAGAGGTTCTTGGAAAAGCTTGCTTAGTTTTTTTAGCTCTATGAAACGGCCAGCGAAGTGGACTGTCGCAGCCAGGGATTTGTCTTTGATCTAACAATTTATTGCCAAGATAGCAGTAACTTGCTTAGTTTCTCTCTGAAGCCACCCCGAAAAGTATGTAGGTGATACACGCACACACACACACACACACACATATATATATATATATATATATATATATATATATATATATATATATATATATATATATATATATATATATATATGCGTGTGTGTGTGTGTGTATGTAGGAATAGGGTGTGTCTGTGAGAGCGCGGGGTGCGTGCGAGCCTACCTACATGGGCATGTTAGTTCCCAGAAGAAATTATCATTTGCCAAAATGCCCAAGATTCCCATCTTTTAGGCAGATGATTCCCCAGACTAAATTGTTACTTTCGCGACGCCCTCCCTCCGATGTGTTACGCATTCTGACCACATATTCTTGCTACAGGGAAGTTGTCATATGGCACATGAGGTCCAAGCTGCAGACACCATCTTCTCGCACTGGTCAAGCTGTCTGCCTGGGCGAAGAATGTGAATGTGCACATGTGTGTGTGTGTGTGTATGAGCTCTTTTCTGATTACGTTGTCAGGGGAGTGATATCATGCCAGAGAATCCCTAAAGAAAATAATGATAATAAAAAAAATCATGGAAGCCTTTTGATGCCATCACAAAAGCGAGGCTGTGCTGTTGTCTGGAGTTTCGTCCCATTTAATGGTTCTCGTCAGAGCGTATTTTATTTTTTCGCTACTGACTCATACTTGGGAACTGTGGCCGGGGTCTGTTCCTTTCGAGAAGACGGGACGCCATCGTTCTACGCTGTATCACTCCTGGCATTTCTTTGCCTCCCTCCTTGCCAGGAGTAAATGGACTTCATTTCGTCTGATCAGTGACCAGACTTGCCTCGTCTCTCGGGTGTTTTTTCTGTCGCAAAGAGGCTGATCTGTCTCGCTTCTATGATCATTTCGGCCACTGGTTGAGTTCATGTAGAGGGTCCTTCCCATTCTTCTAAAGCGGCCTCGTGCCACCTGTCTGGGCATTTCTTACCTCGTCACTTTGTAATCTGTAATCCGAGAATTTCCTTCCACTGCCAAGGTTCTGAATTCTCTCCCTGGCACATAGCCTACAGTAATTCACCCTTCTAAGAGACGGCTCTGTCGTCCCTCCAGGAGTAATCCCGTCTTGTACTTTCCCCCTAATTCCTTTTCTTGTTTTCTTCGATCCTGGGCTTAAATGATCACACATTCAATTTTCATCCGCATTAAAAAAAACAAAAAAGCTACGACTTGCCCGAAATGTTATGTCTGGAGAAACCATCCCTATTTGTCTCTGCGTCTTTGGTACGTGCCAGTTAAAATCACAGTCCAACTCTAGATTTGGCAAATCAGCTAATATGTAGCCTACTTTATATGGTGGTGAGTGTTCATTATAGTTTGGTTACTTAATTTTGTGATGTAGCGACCGAGACGGGCAAGGCTGCTCAAAACCAGCACGGTTCCGCCAGAAAAGTTAGTCGGTAAACTGACGAGGGTTTAGAAGACTGGGTAAACAAACAGAGTTTGAGACAAATTTCGCCGGTCTTCTAAAATATTTTCATAACAAAATATATGCGTTACCAACGAAACAGAATTTGTAACTATCAGGAACGACGTAAGAGAAAAAAAATCACGAATCTGGAATTCCACTGTCATTTCTTTTCTAGACGTTTGCTCGAAAATGTATAATTTTAGACAAAATTAAAAGTTGCGACTTGACTAAAGCTGTTCTCTCAAACTTGTCCTCTCGAAAGTACTTTCGTTGCCGCTTCTCTTGATTTATGCGCTCGTGGCGTTAAGGAGCAAGACCTGTTCACTGTCGATCTACCCACACATTTAGATAAGCTCACTTTGGTCGACAATGACTCCGAACGGGAAATATATATAAAGAAATAAAAAAGTTGAGCCTTCGTCGGTTTAATATTAAAAAATACGCGTATCAAGAGATTCGTTTTTATTAGTGGTATATATAATTAAATTTTTGATGTCGACCGAACTCTAGGCTTGCGAAGAGTCGCCGGCATTTCGATTGTCAAAACCAGACCTCACGACAAAAGCCGTGAATCACATCAGGGCCACCACAAACGCCAGTCAGTAACTTTGCCTTTCATCTACGTTTCACGAAGCAAAGGGAGAGAAAATAACCTTGGGTTACATGACGGTGAAGTTGTCTGAGCATCTTAATCCTAAAATGATAAACCGGTTCGCAAATTTAGATTCTTTAGGTACACGAAGCTTATACAAGAAGAACGGGGAAGGGTTGGGGGGAGGGAACAGGGTGGGTACACCGTTTCGTAACTTCTTTTTATAGGGTGGGGTGGGAGCAGGGCCGGATCCACAGCTGAGGGGGGCCCCGGGGCACATCATTTGTGGGGGCCCCTTTATCCAGTTGATTTATTTATTTTATATTATTTTCCTATTATTATTATTATGATTTTTTTTTTAGTGAAGTGGAGGGGCGAGTACAGTGAGCATTTTCCACCTGGGCAATTCTGGGTTACAATGAGGACTATTATTGGCAAAAAATGAAGAACTCTTAGTATTCAGATTAAGTAGGTATTATAGAATATATAATATCCACATATAGGAAGTGCCGTAGCTAAGGAAACACCAAGGAAGCTTCTACATTATTATTATTTAACTAATTTACAGGAACAGAGGAGGTTTACGTACTTTCTGACAGGCAAAAGTTGTAATTATTGTCCGAAAATCTATTTCCCGAAGAATATCGCTTTCAGTACTCATTATAGCCAACCATGAAAAACGACTCTGGCTCACTGACGTTCTCAGTCGGCTTTTTATCATTCTCATCTTGGAAAATGATCTTTCACCACTACAACTGGACACCATTAATACTAAATAGATTCTCAACAAGATTTCAACGTTACGAAAAGTTGCCTGTAAGCCACTGTCAAGGAGAATTTTGTAGAAGTAGAGTTCTTTTGGAATTTTTTCATTGTCTTTTATGTCGAGTTTTACCAATTCAACAAAATGAACGAGTTCATCTTTGAGACTGGGCTCTAGGTCACCTTTGTAAAAACTCACAAGACTAGCTGCGGCTGAACTGATCTCATCAGCATCCATATCTTCTAGGCGATTGAGGAATCCAAAGTGCTCACATGCAACATCATAAGCAGCTATTCTGTCACTCAGAGATTGGACAATTTGGTCAATAACTGGAAGGAAACTGTTTGCACGAAACTTTACCTTGGGACTCATCTGGGCATCTTCTGCTTTACCATAATCAAGTGGATTAAGACGCACGTTCCTCACACAATGGCGAACTTCAGTATACTCTTCTGTTCCAGACAGTCTGATTCCAGCTGCTTCATATTCCTCATATTTTTCTCTCTTTGTTTCAATAAATGTTTTCAAAGACTTGAGTGCTTTCACTGCAGCACTCAGAACCATTTTAGGATCTTGTAGAATATGGTTTGTTGCATTGAATCTTTCTAGGATGTCATTCCAAAATGTAGCATAAATGGCTATTTCTAATTTACCCATTTTTTCATATAAATTACATGCTTCATTCCGAGCCACAGCCTTGTTTTCCTCATCAGTCATTATGTCATAAAGAGCCTCTCTCATCTCTCTGTAACCATGCACTATAGCCTTTGTTGCATCTGCTCTGCAAGACCAACGAGTTTCATTTAGCCGCTTGGGAACATACAACTGCTTATCAGCTCTTGTTAATTTTTCTTTGAGCGTAGCATAGCGTGCCGTGGATGCTGTGAAAAAAAAAAATTGTTGAACAAAGTCAAAGCAGTGAATAGCTGCAGAGCATGTATTAACTGCTGACCTTCCCACTAAATTAAGGGAATGTCCAAAGCATGGCACAAACTCTGATAATGGATTCTTGTCTTTGATGAGGGCTTGCATTCCTTTATACTTCCCGCTCATATTAGCAGCATTATCATAGGACTGCCCTCTGCAATCTTTGAGATCAATATTGTGGCTCTCTAAAAACTTAAACAGGGCTTTGGCCATATCAGAACCATTGTGACCTCGATTGTCCATGAATGTCAGGAACCTTTCTTTTGGCAATGTCTTCCATATAGCGTATGACTAAAGTTAGTTGGTCAATGTGACCCTCATCTGGGGTTGAGTCAAGAGAAATAGAATAGTATTTTGACATCTTGATTCTTGATATTATTTCTTGCAGTGCATGTTCGCCCATTATTCCAATTACCTCTTCACAAATTGTAGAGGAGAGATAATTTGTGTGACCTCGTCCTTTATTTGCATGCAGTTTGATGTGAGTTGCAAGAAATGGATCATACTCTGATAAGAGTTCCAGTATACCAAGAAAATTCCCATTTGATGGAGAACCAGTCAGTTCATCTGTGCCTCTGAATGCTAGTCCTCGCTCAGCGATAAATTTAATTGTACTTACGATACGTGTAAGAAGTTTACACAAGTATTCTTGCAATTGAGCTACTTGCTTTGATAATTCTTGATTGATAATTCTTGATCTATTCTGCCATGTTCTTTCCCTAGTTTGGCTACAGTAATGATGGATTCTAGATGGCACTTTGATTTCTCGTGATCAGCTATCCTGTCATTTCCACGCTTCCAGTCACAAAATCCATCAGTGGCTAATTTGCCCTTTTCAGATCCTGAATTAACAAGCTTACAGGGAAAACAATAAACTTTGCCAGTTGTTGGAGAGAAACAGAGCCATGAACGATTAATTATTTCATTATTCAGCGTTTTCCTCTGAAGCAAACTTCGTGAACATTTACGTGAATAATGAATTCCACTCTTCCCTTTCACCTGATCTTGGAGTTTTGAAGCTTTATCCAGTAACTGTTCATCACAATGTTGTAATTCACTTGATCCCTTCTTTGCCCAAAAAGCTATCATTTCTTCTGTAGATGACTCAGGCCATAAACCAATATCATTCTCAAAACCTTGATTTTTCATACTGACCTTTTCAATAGCAACATCTTCCTCATGTTCCTGTACGTCCTTATGTTTATGTTCACCCTGGAAATCTGTGTCGACTTCATACACTGGTGCAGAGCTACTTGAAGATATGTCCAAAGGCTCTGCCTTTTCTGAAGATGGTGTTTCAGTTTCTATAATTAACTTACTTGTTGATGCCTCTTCTGACGGCTCTGAAGCATTTTCAACAGGCTGTTTTATGGCAGCAAGGTCGAAGTAGGTGCTTATTACGGGTACTTTGGACATTGCCTCAAGATGTTTTTTATCACGTGCTTGAGACATTTTGCGTTTCTTTGCATCACTTTCGTATATACAAGGAGTTTTATGTCTGTCACTCATCTTTTTCCAGGTCTTGACAGTCCGACAGACTGTCTTCCAGGCAATGTTCGTCAATTTTCTATAATTTACAGCCTCCTACGGGGGTCGGGAGCAGACCACCTGGCTAGGAAAAAAATTAAGGGAGTGTAAAGATCACAAAGGGTGGTTTGGGGGGTGAAGCCCCCACTGATATAAAGGGGGCATGGAGGGCGAAGCCCCGATCTAGAAACTAACCAGTTCAGTGACAAGTTAGGAGGTTAGGTCAGTGTTCATGGTTAGGCTAGTGCACATATTCGTACATTTCATGTTTTTTGCCCTTTCAGTGAGGGAGGGGAAAAAATTATATTCGCTTACTGTCGAATAAAGGATTGAATCTAGGAATTAGTGTCTTACTACCTACTATGTCATAAAGTCATACCTCGCCAATCAATGGCCCCCCCCCCTTTTGCGATAATGTTGGTCGAATCCCCAACAACCTATTTATATACCATATTATTATTATTATTATTATTATTATTATTATTATTATTATTATTATTATTATTAGTAGTAGTAGTAGTAGTAGTAGTAGTAGTAGTAGTAGTAGTAGTAGTACATCATATAATGAAGTTATAGCAACTTTTGGAACAGCTGAAGTTAAAGATATTGTGGACTGCTTATTATTGTGATCAGGTATCATTTCTATTTGCCTCCAGCTATAACTACTTTTTAAGTCTACTTTTTAATGATAAGATAAAACGAATTTCCGACACCTATAAATGCATGTCAACAGGACATCAATGGAAAAACAAGGGGAAAATTGGAAATATTAATCGAAATAGAGTGGGCTATGCTAAAAAATTCCAGTAGGTCTATTAGCCTACCATAATGTCACTGCAACCCCCCAAAAGACAGCCAAAGTAAGTGAATCAAACAAGCGAAATTCTATATAACTTACTTTGAAACACCGGAGTAAGCGTGGACACCAAAAAGGACAAAGAACGTTATTGTTATTTGAAACAATTTCACAAAATACAATTCAACTTCTCAAGCCTTTGTAATCGCTGCATTCACGGCACCAAATGTCGGACTCGACTGACAACAAGAAAAAACAATAAACAAAAGCACTACGCATAGCGTAAGCTGGCAGTGTATTTCTTTACGAATTTTCAGCTTTCATTAAAGAGACTACTTCTTACGCTCTTTCTGCTTTCTTAATTAAAATAGCAGTTACTCCTTTCAATTTATGTAATTATAAACTTCTAAACAATTATCAGTACAATAGTTCTATTAGCCTAACTAGTGGTCTAATAGAATAATAGATAACATGAACAAAGTGATATATCTTTACCAATACGTTTCTTTTTTACTTAAGGGAAAGAAAATACAAGATAAAGTGAGGAAAGAAATTAAAAAGAGGGGATTAAAAATGAAAAGATAACGGAAAACAAAAGGTCACTAAGGTGGTAAAAAGAAAATGAAAACCCAAAAAGTGAAAAAATAATAATGGGTCATGGAAATCACCTCTTTCTGTGGGGGCCCCTTTTTGTGGGGGGCTCTGGGGCTATAGCCCCTTTGCCCTCCCTTTAATCCTGCCCTGGGTGGGAGGGTGGGTGGTGTGGAGGAATTCAGGGCTTATAGGATCAACAAGTCTTACGTATTTTCAGATTATGTGACGTGGGTGGATCAAAACGATACCTTAATAAAGGGTGATTGTGACTGCCAGGACTCCGCTTTGCTTCACCAAGTTCGTCGCGATGTGGAGGCAAAAGGTTTGGCTGCTCAAGGCTTGACTGTCATTCGAAATGCACGCGATGCATTTTCACGGAACCACGCAACAGAATGCCATGTGCATAAGAAGAAGAATAGGTCTCGAAGAATAAAATGTCACACTAAATAACAAATAAATGAAGGAATGTGTGCAGGACTATACTATACTTCCCCGCTATGACACAGCACATGGTTTGATAACATCGGTCACCACCAGGCGTGAGAAAACATAGAGCGGCAATAACAAGGAGTGGCGATCTCCCTGCCGACGGCGTGAACTCAGGTGGCCATGCTGAAAGGTCTCGGTCCAGCTCATACCACTGTACTTACTTTATCACTATTATACATTATTTTTACTATTGTTTTTATCCTTTTTACTACTACTACTATTACTGCTACTACTACTACTACTACTACTACTACTACTACTACTACTACTACTATTATTATTATTATTATTATTATTATTATTATTATTATCATTTGGCCCAGTTTCACAGAGAATAATTATCTTACAAAAACAAGTTGGCCTAAGCACTCCAAACATTGTGGTCAAGGCCTAAGCATCTGCCCTTGGATCTAAGCAATACCTAGCATGAATGGTTCCTGTAAATTGCAGAACTTTCTTTGCATACAGTCACTAAACACTAACTAAACAGTAATGTACAATCGTTAAACACTAACACTCACTATACACTCACACTCATTGAACACTCACACTTGCTATACACTCACACTCACTAAACACTCACACTTGCTATACACTCACACTCACACTTACTATACTCACACTCACTAAACACTCACATTTACTATACACTCATTAAACACTCACGCTTACTATACACGCACACACACCCTAAACACTCACACTTACAATACACTCACTAAACACTCGCACTAACTATACACCCAAGGTCACTAAACAATCACACTCACTATATACTCACACTCACGAAACACTCACACTTACTATACACTCATGATCACTGAACACTCACACTTACTATACACTCATTAAACACACGCACTTAGTATACACTCACACTCACTAAACACTCACACTTACTATACACTCACACTCACTAAACACTCACACTTACTATACACTCACTAAACACTCACACTTACTATACACTCACACAAACTGAACACTCACACTTACTATACACTCACATTCACTAAACACTAACACTTACTGTACACTCACACTTACTATTCACTTACACACACTAAACACTCACACTTCCTGTACACTCATTAAACACTCACACTTACTGTACACTCACTAAACACTCACACTTACTATACACTCACACTTCCTATACACTCACTAAACAATCACACTTACTATACACTCACTAAACATTTGCACTTACTATACACTCACACTCACTAAACACTCAAACTTACTATACACTTACACTCACTAAATACTAACACTCACAATCACTAAACACTCACACTTACTATACACTCACACTCACTAAACACTCACACTTACTACACGCTCACTAAACACTCGCACTTACTATACACTTACACTCACTAAACACTCACACTTACTATACACTCACACTCACTAAACACTCACACTTACTATACACTCACTAATCACTCACACTTACTATACACTCACACACACACTAAGCACTCACATTTACTATACACTCACTAAACACTCGCACTTACTATACGATCACTAAACACTCACATTTATTATATACTCACACTCACTAAACACTCACACTTACTATACACTCACTAAACACTCACACTTACTATACAATCACATTCATTAAACACATACACTTACTATACACTCACTAAACACTCACACTTACTATATACTCACACTCACCAAACACTCAGAGTTACTATACACTCACACTCACTAAACACTCATACTTACTATACACTCACTAAACACTCGCACTTACTATACACTCACACTCACCAAACACTCACAATTACTACAAGATACAATCACTAAACACTCCCACTTACTCTACACTCATGCTCATTAAACACTCACAATTACTGTAGACTAACACTCACTAAACACATTTACTATAGACTTACACTCACTAAACACATACACTTACTATACACTCACTAAACACTTGCACTTACCATACACTCACACTCACTATACACTCACAGTTACTACAGTATACACTCACTAAACACTCACACTTACTATGCACTCAAACTCACTAAACACTGACACTATACTCACGCTCACTAAATACTCACAATTACTATAGACTAACACTCACTAAGCACATTTACTATAGACTCACACTCACTAAACACATACATTTACTATACACTCACTAAACACTTACACTTACTGTACACTCACACTCACAAAACACATACACTTACTATATGTTCACTAAACACTCACACTTATGATACACTCACACTCATTAAACACTCACATTTATTATACACTCACATTCACTAAACACTGACATTTACTATACACTCACTAAACACTCACACTTACTATACACTCACTAAACACTTGCACTTACTACACACTAACACTCACTAAACACCCACACTTACTATATACTCGAACTCACTAAACACTCATACTTACTATACACTCACACTCACTAAACACTCACACTTACTATACTAAACGCTCGGACTTACTATACACTCACACTCACTAGACACTCACACTTGCTATACACTCACTAAAAACTTGCACTTACTATACATTCACACTCATGAAACACATACTATATGTTCACTAAACACTTGCACTTACTATACACTCATACTCATTAAACACTCACATTTACTATACACTCACACTCACTAAACACTCACATTTACTATACACTCACTGAACACTCACACTTACTATACACTCACTAAACACTTGCACTTACTATACACTAACACTCATTAACACTCACACTTACTATATACTCAAACTCACTAAACACTCAAACTTGCTATATTCTCACACCTACTAGACACTCACACTCACCAAACACTCACACTTACTGAAGTATACATTCACTAAGCACTCTCACTTACTATGCACTCACAATCACTAAACACTCACACTTACTGTACACTCACGCTCACTAAACACTCACAATTACTACAGTATACACTCACTAAACACTCACACCTACTATACACTCACACTCACTAAACACTCACAATTACTGTACACTCACACTCACTAAACACTCACAATTACTGTACACTAACACTCACTAAACACATTTATTATAGAATCGCACTTGCTAAACACATACAATTACTATATACTCACTAAACACTTGCACTTATTATACACTCGCACTCACTAAATACAACTATACACTCACACTCACTAAACACACACACTTACTATACACTCACACTCACTAAACACTGACATTTACTATACACTCACAAAAACACTCACATTTACTAAACACTCACACACACTTAACACTCACACTTGCTATACAATCACTAAACACTCGCACTTACTATGCACTCACTAAACACACTGACTATCTATCACACTCACTAAACACTCAAACTTACTGTGTACTCACACTCACTTGACATTCACACTTACTATACACTAACTAAACACTTGCACTTATTATACACTCACACTCACTAAACAATCACATTTACTATACACTCACTAAATGCTCACACTTACTATACACGCACTAAACACTCACACTTACTATACACTCACACTCACACTTACTATATACTTATACCCACTAAACACTCAAACTTATTATACACTAACACTTACTAAACACACACTTACTATACACTTGCTAAACACTCGCACTTACTATACACTCGCACTTACTAAACACTCACACTTACTATACACTCACTAAACACTCACGCTTACTATACACTCACACTCACTAAACACACACACTTACTATACATTCACACTCACTAAGCACTCACGCTTACTATACACTCACACTAACTAATCACTCACACTTACTATATACTCACACTCACTAAACACTAACACTTACTATACACTCACACTTATTATACACTCACACACACTAAACACTCACACTTACTATACACTCACTAAACACTCGCACTTATTATACACTCACACTCACTAAACACAATTACTATACACTCACACTCACTAAACACACTTACTATACACTCACACTCACTAAACACACACTTACTATACACTCACACTCACTAAACACTCACACTTACTATACACTCACTAAACACTCGCACTTACTATACACTCACACTCACTAAACACTCACACTTACTATACACTCAACTCACTAAACACTCACACTTGCTGTACAATTACACTCACTAAACACTTTCACTTACTATACACTCACACTCACTATACACTCATTCTTGCCATACACTAACATTCACTAAACACATACACTTACTATATGCTCACTAAACACTCGCACTTACTATACACTCACATTCACTAAACACTCATACTTACTATACACTCACACTCAGTAAATGCTCACACTTACTATACACTCACTAAGCACACACACTTTCTATACACTCACACACACTAAACAATCAGACTTACTATACACTCACTATACATACGCACTTACTATACACTCACTAAACACACGCACTTACTATACACTCACACTCACTAACACACACTTACTATATACTCACACTCACTAAACACTCACCTTTACTATACACTCACACTCACTAAACATTCACAGTTACTATACACTCACTAACACTCGCACTTACTCACTAACACTCGCACTTACTATACACTCACACTCACTAAAAACTCACATTTACTATACACTCACTAAATACTCACACCTACTATACACTCACTAAACACTCGCACTTACTATACACTCACACTCACACTTACTATGCACTCACACTCACAGAACACTCACACTTACTATACTCTCACTAAACTTTCGCACTTACTATACACTGACAATCACTAAACACTCACGCTTACTACACTCACGCTTACTATGCACTCATGCTCACTAAACACTCACACTTACTACAGACTCACACTCACTAAACACTTACATGTACTATAGACTCACACTCACTAAACACATACACTTACTATACACTCACTAAACACTCACGCTTACTATACACTCACACTCACTAAACAATCACACTTACTATACACTCACAATCAGCAAAAACTCACACTTTCTATACAATCACTAAACACTCGCACTTACTATACATTCACACTCACTAAACACTCACACCTACTACAGCATACGCTCACTAAACATTCACACTTGCTATACAACCAGGCTCACTGAACACTCACACTTACTTTACTTTCACACTCACTAAACACTCACACTTACTATATATTGACACTCACTAAACACTCACACTTACTATACACTCACACTCACTAAACACTCACACTTACTATAGACTCACACTCACTAAACATACACTTACTATACATTCACTAACCACTCACACTTTACACTCACACTCACTAAACTCTCACAATTACTATACACTCACACTCACTAAACACAAACACCTACTATACACTCACTAAACACAAACACATACTATACATTTACTAAGCACTTGCACTTACTGTACACTCACACTCACTAAACACTCACACTTACTATACACCCACAATCACTAAACACTCACACTTACTATACTCTCACACTCATTAACACTCACACTTACTATGCACTCACACTCACTAAACACATACACTTACTATACACCCACTAAACACTTGCACTTAATATACAGTCACACTCACTAAACACTCACACTGACTATACACTCACTAAACACTCACAGTTACTATACACTCAATAAACACTCACACTTACTATACACTCACACTCGCTTGTCTTGTCCTTTATGTGGATGCCTTCCCATATTGGGCTTGCTGGGAATGACATGGTGGACAGTCTTGCTAAAGCTGCCTGCACGCTTGAACTTGATGACAGAAATGTTGAGCCCTCACTTTGCTGCCTTAAACATAGAATATATTCAGCAGCTTTTGCCTGTACAGTACAGCGTAGGGATGCAGAGAGGGGCACTAGTGTTTCCATACAACATCATGATAACTTTCTGCAGAGCAGTCACAAGTACCGGCGACGTGGACTCATGGTGCGTAGGCATAATGTCGTAAGTGCCAGGATAAGGTTGGGATATCGTCCTGTGTGGCAGGTTGGACAGACACTAGATATACCACACTACACCTCATGTAAACTGTGTAACCTTGCTAATGCCAATAACCTTGAACACTACTGCCTTCATTGCCCCACTGTCAGGAATCTGTTACCTCAAGGACAAAATTTACTTCAAACCTGCCAATATTTACTCAAAGATGACCACCTAGACTTAATTTTGACTCGTCATCCACACTTTGGTGGTTGCTAAACTGTCTGTTGCAGTTGTTGTGATAATGGAATACGATCTCATATATGTTATTTTTGTAACTGATATACTGATAATTCAATGCTGTAATTTTTTTCTGTTGATTTCTGATGTACTGTAAGTAACTGCTAATATGTAACTTTGTTTGATGTCTTCGGGCATAATAAATTTATTAAATAAATAATATACACTCACACTCACTAAACACTCACACTCACTATACACTCGCACTCACTAAACACTGACATTTACTATACACTTACTAAACACTCACATTTACTATACACTTACTAAACACTCACATTTACTATACACTCACACTCACCAAAGACTCACACTTACTACAGTAAACACTCAGTAAACACTTGCACTTGCTCTACACGCAAACTCACTAAACACTAAACATACACCAAGCGCTAACATTCACTAAATCCTAAATGCTTACACACTATACATTTGCTAAACACTCACTAAATATTCACTAAATACTCACACACTAAACATTCACTAAAGACTAACATTTCACAAAAAATTCACTAAACCCTAATCAGTCATAAAACAGTCATTGAAATACTAACACACTAATTTTTCACTAAACACCAACATTCACAAAACACTTGCACACTAAACATTCAGTGATTCCTAAACATTCACTAAACACTAACATTCACAAAACATTCACTAAACCTTAAACACTTACTAAACATTCACTGAATACTTACTTACTAAATATTGACTAAACACTTACTAAACATTCACTAAACACTAACATTCACAAAACATTCACTAAACCCTAATCACTCATTAAACATTCATTGAATACTAACACACTAAACATTCACTAAACACCAACATTCACTAAACCCTAAACAATTGCACACTAAACATTCACTAAACCCTAAACACTCACTAAACATTCACCAAACACTAACATTCACTAAACCTTAAACACTCACTAAACATTCGCTGAATACTTACGTACTAAACATTCACTAAACACTAACATTCACTAAATATTCACTCAACCTTAAACACTGACCAAACACTTACATACTAAACAGTCACTAAATGCTAAACACTCACTAAACATTCACTGAATACCTACACACTAAACATTCACTAGCATTCACAAAACGTTCACTAAACCCTAAATGCTAAACATTCACTAAACACTTACTCATAAACATTCATTAAACACTTACTCACTAAATTGGTACACAAAGAGCATCCTCAGGCACAGTATATTATACCCTCTATGAAGAACACAAATGTGGCACCGGAAGTGGACACAGAATCACCAGTCAGTCTGTTGAAAACGTAATAAAATTTTTTCAATTTGAGCCCAAAATAGCTACACAGATTAACCAATCAGTTATGCAATATATTGAAAAGTTCACAAAATTGCATTTCTAGCCGTTTGTGTGTGTTTGTGCATGAGTGTCTTACCAATGGTAAAGTTTCCTGAACTCTTTATTTTTTATGACATTCGTAGAGGAGGCATCGCTGTTTATGATCAAATATGTATTTCTTGTCTGTAGAGTTTACTTTGCAAGTTAATAGCTTACTATGTTCCAAAACATAATAATAATAATAATAATAATAATAATAATAATAATAATAATAATAATAATAATAATAATAATAATAATAATAATAATAATAATAAGAGAGAGAGTCCTCTCAAATGCTTCCTGATATAATCTTGTAATGTTGTCCTTTATGACATTCCCACCTTCGTATATATAGTCGAATATTCTGCAATTACCGCTTGCTGGATGTCACATTTTGTAGCCCAAGGGAATTACCTTAATTGATGTTTAAAACTATGAATGCTATGTTAATATAATCTAATCCTTTTTTCTTCAGTGTCATCTTACTAAATTGATAAATAATGATTCACTGCTTGTTTGACGTCACAAATTTGAGACTTAAGTAGGTTATCTTAATTGATGTGTAAAGCTGCTGTTATCTTATTATTTATATGCCTTGGTTGCTTGCGCAGAGTCCAGAGGTGCACACCAATCTTATTGTTTGAGGTAAGGGCCCGTGCTGAGTTAGGTTGGCTTAACCTAGACCATCTGCGAACTCAAAATTATTGAATGTGGGTAAAAACACATAAAAAAAAATAAAACGCAATACTAGATAAAAAGAAATTACCGAAGATGAATGAACAAAGATATAAATAGTTACGTAAGATAGGATTATCTGAGGCAAGGTCGAAAGAATATATTATTCTTTAGACACTGAACTGAAGCAACAGCGAACTTCCTAACGAAAACGAAGAACGAGTTTCTGTCTCTCTCTCTCTCTCTCTCTCTCTCTCTCTCTCTCTCTCTCTCTCTCTCTCTCTCTCTCTCTCTCTCTCTCTCTCTGTATGCATGTTTTCTCGTCACCATATGCCCATTTCCCTCTCGATGGTGTGGTAGTATCAGAGGGGAAAAGCCCTCTGGTTTCTAACCTCACAACCTTCACAACTTATGCAGAAGCTGATGCTCATTTACAGCTGGGTGGATTGAAAGACGATTACTGGAAGTGCCTGAGAAACTGGATCACCTTGTCATGATGCCACACATGCATACACGCATATATATATATATATATATATATATATATATATATATATATATATATATATATATATATATATAGCTACATGTGAATGCAGGCTCTTGAGTTCATTGGCACAAGGAGGAGGGGAAGGTCGCATCTGACCGTGCTTCCACATGCAGCAATATCATTCAGTCAATCAAGTCTACAGGTAATTGTAAGAGAAAATCTCAAGATAATGACAAGAATGTATTGACAATTAATTCAAGGTTGTGGAGGGCCGCTAGGGTCCTTATACATTACAGCAATGGGTGATACTTGAGAAAACACTTAACAGTTACTTTAAAAGGGGACAAAACACAAGCAGATCGTGAGTTTGCAATACTGAAGGGGAGCTGACAGGATACGTGAATTACTTCTATGGGTGAGAGGGTCTTCTTGGCACTCGATGCAAAAAGATTCTGCAAGAACACACCCTTCTTAGCGGGCGCGATGAGACCATACTATCAAGGCAGAATCGGTTCACAGCATCAGGTTTGATCTTGCCCTCAAGGACGTCTCCGTTGGCTACTGACAACAGACTATGGTACCTGCGGGGAGGAGGCAAAACTATGACTGGCAGACACTAGGTCAAGAGGTAAAGGGGTGGTGAAGGAGGGAGGCTGTCTGCCTCTCATCTGGTTCTCTCAGAATCTCTAGTTGGTCTCTCTCAGGCACAGTCAGCGGTCCCCTTGTATAGGGTCTGACCCATGGGTCACAAATGCATGATGGGAGTTGAGGCCATGCAGTTCTCACAAGGCACCAACCCCTGGAAGGTCTGGTCAGGTCACGCATCAACTTTCTCCTCACTAATGGTGTCCTCTGGCTATGCCGGTGGCTGTTAATCGCTAATCCCAACACCAGAGTCCTGTGAGAGAGGAAGAGAGAGCGAGAATCGCCGTTTCCAAGAAAAAGAGGATTAAGATCCAAGGGAGGTTATTAGATGAGGAATAGGGAAACTCCAAATCTGGAGGGTCTAATTGACCTGACAAACAAGTTCTCGGTGATCTTTGGTTGTTCTTTTTATTCTAGTTTGAGGCGAGTAGGCTGGCTTTGTACAAGATATGCAGTTGCAATCATGCAGTCTGCATAATCTTGTAGCATAGCTTCCCCAATAAGTGGACATGTTATGCCTTTAATTGGGCAAGCATGTCTGCCTCAGCAAGTCATTTGCATCAAATTACTCCTCGTCTTGTTCTATTCCTCTCAGATGTCTTATTCAATTAAATCAAGTTTACAAACTTCTGGCTGACATTAATGGTAATGGAGTTGCATTAAACGCAGAAGGGGTTGACTACTCTCAATAAAGTCTTATAATCATCAATCAGTTACAGAGGCAGCAATTGCAAAGTATTTAATTCTATCATCTTTATGAATTTACACTTTATGTTAAGTACCATTGGTAATGGCTTGATCAATCATCAAATTCTCAATCATGTGATGAGACTTAATCATACAGTCTAAACTAAGGTTAGTTGGTTAAAAAATTTATTAATTATTTTGTTAGTTCAATTACATCAAGGTTGCAAATTCATGCTGTCAGTTTTGCCTTGAGGAGGCATCAATTTGGGAGTACTGCACGGGCTTATGTTAGGGGGTGCCACGGTACTCAACACAGCTGGCACTGTGCCATGTGGCATGAGTGCCAAGGAGCTGAAGCCTCAACAATGTTCGTGATTGAGATTTCATCAGGTATCAAGAAAAGATAGCATCAAGGAAGGAAGTAATCTCAGGGGTTATGTTCAGGAATAGGAGGCCTGGGCACTGCTTTCTGGAAGTAGGCCAGGATACTCCATGGCTTTGGGGTTGTCACTTAGTTTCTGTATAGAACATCGGCAATTTTATTGTCAGGGCCTTTGATGTGCTCTATTTTCCAGTTATAGTCTTGCAAATCTAGGCACCAGCACATTAAGCACTTGGCTTCAGGATAGTGGGTAAACATGTCAATGATGGTTAGGCAATAAGCGTAGCTGCTTTTGGTCTTGATGCGCCCTTTGGGTGTATAATAGGCGATGATGATGTCCTTAAAGGGGACGCCAACGGAAGGTGTTTCTTATGGATGTCTTGGGGGTGACTTCACTTGGACGTCCAGTGATCTGGCATGTTGGGCACAAGGATCTGAAAGCCTTCATCGACTTTCTCATGTCAGGCGGGAAAAACTTCCCTGTCAGGGTCTTCAGAGTACAGGTGACCCCGAAGTGTCCTCCAGTCCCGTCGTGAGCCAGTTGGAGGAGCTTTGGCTGAAGGGCATGAGGTACTACTACCAGCTGATGAATCACTTGGGAAGGCTTCTGCTGTCCCCAGGTTCCCCGGTAGTGTACATCATTGTCTATCAGTTAGGTGTCATTCACAAGATCCAAAAGTTCCTCCTCTCTCATGTGGGCATCAGTCTGGAGGTGTCGTATGTGAGGGTCTTCCTTCTGTGCCCTTATCAGTGCCCCTTGGCACAGACCTGGGGCGGAAGCATCCGCCCCCATGATGAGGAGAGCAGGCACCGCAGGCAAGTCGGTAGACCCTTGCTTGGTGTCGGGCGGAGACAGCGGCTGTGATAGCAGCACAAGGAAAGGACCGGCTTGGTGGGGGTCCGCTGGGTCGTTGGAGCCGGGAGAGGGCTCATCTGGCAATGAGGGCAGGTGTAACTGGAGGCCATGCCAGTTCTGGATGCTTTGGCCCAAGAGGAGAGGGCAGGTCACAGCGATCGATGTAACCACCCCAAACAGGTGTTCACTTTTGCGGGCAGATCGCTGGTCATTCAGCCAGCGAACCCTCACTTGTCCATCGTTGATAATGGTGCCCGGGGGCACCTGATCCTTGGAAATGATGTTGACAGATGCACCCATGTCAACCAGCTGCGGCCATTCTTGGGGCGGTGATTAGCTGTTGGGGGGTGCGATAAGCACATATGTTCTGGTTGCCCCTTCGACGGGTTAGCCACCTAGGGCAAGATTTGCAGCTACCTTCAGCGGGGAGTACTTCTTGCATCCTCAGAAGGTGGTGGATAGATGGCCCTTCTGACCACAGTCTACACAGAGGGCATCGTGGTAAGACCTCGCAGGGTGGCAGCTGGAGCTGACCTTAAGGAGGATGCAGCAGTGGCAGGGGCAGACTTCCCATTGGGAGGGGTCCCGTCATCTTGCTTGGAGGGTTGCTTAGGGGGGCGTGTTGGCTTTGGAACAGTACTGTTTGGTGGAATGGCCACTCTTCTTGCAATGATGAGGCCATTCTTCAGGCGTTGCGACCCATAGGCGTTGCTCCGTGGGTGGGTCTTCCGGTTCAGGAAACATGCGTCGGGTTGGAAGAGGTGGCAGCAGGCGCTGAGAGTCTCAGGATGCTGCCCCCACAGAAACGCCGTGAGGTCATTGGGGGCGTAGGACATGAGGTCCTCAATCTGCATTTATTCTTTTAAGATTTGGAAATCCCTGCTCTCTAGGGCTTCCAACCAACGATTGTAGGCTCTGGTCTTGTGATATGCCCATTTGGACCAGGTCTCACCTGCCTCTTTCAGGAGCTGGCGCCACCATTGTCTCCAGCGTTCAGGCGTGATCTCATATACCTTGATCACGGCTCGTCATACCTCATCCAGGTCACCCTTGTTCCCACTGTCTAAGGCGCGGAAGGTGACCAAAGCTTTGTTGTCCAAGTGTTGAGCAAGCAGCAAGGCGATTCCGGCAGCAGAGGGGGAGCACG
This sequence comes from Macrobrachium rosenbergii, assembly GCF_040412425.1. Taxonomy (NCBI): domain Eukaryota; kingdom Metazoa; phylum Arthropoda; class Malacostraca; order Decapoda; family Palaemonidae; genus Macrobrachium; species Macrobrachium rosenbergii. Next base: position 66,316,002 of record NC_089752.1, read on the forward strand.
TCATCACAAGGTACTCCATGTAATCATGTCATACTCCGGGCTCGTCCTCAGCCCACTTCAGAATCAGTGGATGGATGAGAGGTAGGGAGGAATGGGAACTCAGGGAGGGGGTTGGACTGGCTGAGGGAGTGCCAACTTGGGTGTCGGCAGCAGCTCATCCCACTTGCTCGATCTTGAGTTCCTTCTCATTGAGGGCGAGCTCATGTCATCGTTCTTCTCTTTTCTGTTGTTGTTCCTCCTTCAGGAGTTTAAGCCACTCCTTGGTCCACTGGAGGAGCTTATTTCCCTTTAGCCCTGCACTCTTCCCCAGCTCCATGACGGCTTTGTGTTCTTCAAAAGACACGTTGCTTTGGAGTTAGATGGTGCAGGCACTGGCACGGGAGTTGGCACTTCTGTAAATAGCACTTCTTCAAATGGCACTCAGGGTGCATGTTCCGGAGAACTCAAATTTCGTTCAATGAACGAGGATAACATGCACACGGATTGTACTAGCTATAGTGCAGAGGTTATAGGTTCAATCAATCATCAATCAATCAATCACTCAAAATACACGGGCCCTTCAAGGTGCCTCGTGGCGGGGAGAGTGTTCCATGGAACTCTCAAACAATCAATTCTGGCACTCGGTGCAAGAGGGGTAACCCTTGTGGAGGGGGGGGGTTTACTACAGAACACACTGCTGTTGTGCTAATTAAAATGGCTCGTCATGAATGTATTCAATCAAGGTTCAATCAAGAGGGGCTCGTCATGAGCGTGTTCATCAAACAATCAAGAGGGGCTCGTCATGAGCGTGTTCATCAATCAATCAAAGCAGCTCGTCATGAGCGTGTTCATCAATCAATCAAAGCAGCTCGTCATGAGCATGTTCATCAGTCAATAATCAATCAAAATAATAGGGTGTAAGCCTCAATGGAGTTTTAGTAATGAGAAACACATAGAAATTATTGGGAGTGGCTTACACATGGTTGATGGGATTTTAATTTAGCGTTTTTTCAGTAGGTCATATGCACATACGTTCTTAACTAAAACGCATGGAACATGTAATTCAATCAATCAATGGGATTCCCTACATGAAATGGTTTTTCTTTTGTGTATTAGTAAAATGTGACCTATATAATGAATGAATGAGATGAATGAAATGTGTGAACAATCGTTTTGGTAAGAGAGCGCAACGGAATATCCAAGTCTCGTGTGGGGAGTTTTGGAACTTTAGCGAACAATGTAACACTTTTCGTTCAGTCTGTCAGAATACTGGGCTTCTGCGCATTCTCACCTCGTTCAGAGCGTACGCAGCTTTTCTGCCTCAACCTGCATCTGCCTTCTGAGATGCCCAGAGACTTATACTAATTTCGGGAACACAATTCTCACTACCTCAATGGATTGCACGTGTGCGAAATCAATTCAGTAATCTTCAACGCAAAATTTCTACTCATGTAAATGAACTGGGGAATTCAATATTAGCAAGACCGAGTGTATTCCTAATTCCCTAACTGGATAGTCATGGTACAATCAAATCTAGACATCCTGTCGTTCCTAACTGTGGTTACCAGATTCAGTGTCCCTATCTATTCAGACTCCAAAATATCCGAAACGCTTATGCAGGAATCAGTCTAAGTTTCCCTTCTGTTAACACTTCACTTCACTGCCTAGCTAAGTCCTATCACTTTAGACATGCAAATTCGCTAACATGCAATACCGGCAAACTTGTATGTGAATGGCAACTCTTCACCTGGTGGCAGATAGAACTTCACATGCTTTTGGTTGCATGTAATTTACTCTGGTTAGTTATGAATTCCATTTCATGAATGATCCTGGCAATGGTATGACATGAAATGAAATCCTTAGGCTGTGTACCTTTCTGTCAAGCTGTATGCGTATGATGGCTCTTCGCTCAAAAATCAGGTTCTTTTCAATCTTGCAATGTTCCTCTAGCTAATGCTAATTAGAACATTGCAAATGTAATCTTTCGCACTATCATGCAATGTGCAAGATATATCCTGACAAGGTCACCAAATGCTGCATGTGAATGCAGGATCTTGAGTTAATTGGCACAAGGAGGTGGGGGGGGGGGGGAAGGTCACATCTGACCGTGCTTCCACGTGCAGCAGTATCATTCAATCAAGTCTATAGGTAATTATAAGAGAAATTCTCAAAAGAATGACAAGAATGTATTGACAATTAATCCAAGGATGTGGAGGGCCGCTAGGGCCCTGATACATTACAGCAATGGGTGATACTTGAGAAAACACTTGATAACAATTACTTTAAAAAGGGACAAAGCACAAGCAAAACGTGATTCTGCAATAATGAAGGGGCTGACAGGATATGTGAATTACTTTTATGGGTGAGAGGGCCTTCTTGACATTTGATGCAGGAAGATTCTACAAGAACACGCCTGTTTTAGCTGGCACAATGAGACCATACAATCGGGGAAGAATCAGTTCACAGCATTAGGTTTGATCTTGTCCTCAAGGACTTCTCCGTGGGCTATTCACAACGGACTATAGCACTTAGGGGTGGGGGAGGCAAAGCTATGACTGGCGGACGCTAGGTCAAGAGGTAAAGGGGTGGCGAAGGAGGGAGGCTGTCTCCCTCTTCTGGTTCTCTTGGAATCTCTAGTCGGTCTCTCTTGGGCGCAGTCAGGGGCTCCCTTTTATAGGGACTGACCCACAGGTCACAAATGCATGATGGGAGTTAGGGCCATGCAGTTCCCCACATGATGCAGCACCTTAATTTCTGGCGCCAAGCCCTGGAAGGTCCGGTCAGTTCTCACATCAACCTTCTCGCTAATGGTGTCCTCTGGCTATGCCGGTGGCTGTTAATCGCTCATCCCAACACCAGAGTCCTGTGAGAGAGGAAGAGAGAGCGACAATCACTAAAGAAAAGAGGATTAAGATCGGAGGCGGGGCGGGCCGAATTAGACGAGGAATAGGGAAACTCCTAATCTGGAGCGTCAAGTTGACCTGACAAACAAGTTCTCTGTGCTTTTCTCATTGGTTATTCATTTTATTCGAGTTTGAGGCGAGTATGCTGGCTTTGTACGAGATATTCAGTTGCGATCATGCCGCCTAGATGTATATATATTTATAATATATATATATATATATATATATATATATATATATATATATATATATATATATATATATATATACATCTAGATGGCATGATTTAACTGCATATATATATATATATATATACATATATATATATATATATATATATATATATATATATATATATATATATATATATATATTTCTTACTTGATTCTCTTCAGCAGAATCAAGTACTTGAAAAAGGCATGTCACAATTATCTTGTTAAGAAGATCATTCTGAATTGTGCCCTTTATCTAATTGGTAACAGGGGAATTATTCCATTGCCAAGTGCTTTATCATCTATCTATCCTCAATTGATGTATCCAATTTCAGAACAAAAATAATAGAATTCATACCAATCTGCAAGGCATAAAAACTGCAAATGACCAGGGACACGAGATTTGCTGCATTATATTCTGATATATATATATATATATATATATATATATATATATATATATATATATATATATATATATATATATGTGTGTGTATATATCAGAATATAAATGTGGTTGATGCCAATTTCTCTTTTATGTTGGCTCCTCCTTTGATTGCTGCTTGACGCCAAGAAGGTACGAAGGTCACTTGGAAACAAGGCCTTAGGCAGTCACTTGAACAGAGAGAAGGGTTAGGCTTAACCATTTTGGGGAATGAAGGAGAGAGTTTATGAAGGGCGAGTGGAAACCCACAGTTCTAGTAATTAAAACAATTGAAATTAATTTTATTTCCTTCTCTGCTACGTTACAGATGTAAGAACGGGTGAAGTTGCTTGGAGAGAAGTTTCCATTGTCGCTTATATATATATATATATATATATATATATATATATATATATATATATATATATATATATATATATATATATATATGTATATATTATAAGTACAAGAAGTCACTTCACAGCCAACCCTTAATTTGCCCTTAGTTATTGAGAGTAGAATCGTCACTGCATAGCTGGTCCTAGTGGACCTACAGTAGATATCAAAACAAAGTTACCAAGAGTTCAATCTGTTCCTTTTCTTTACCTGAAACAGACATTTAGATGGCATGGTCAAAAGGGGCAAAGATGAGAGGCTGGGTGCCACTCCCTTAAGCAGCTTAGCCCAACTAAGCTGCTTAAAACAACCTTTCTAAAGGCAGATTAAGTTGGCTGGATTGCCTTTCCACAGGACCCCTGGGGAGATGCAAGCAGATGGTCAAGACACCTGGAAGATGACACATCTTGGGCACAGTCACCATACGGGCCCGACATCATGGCCCCTACTCTCAGCAGATGCCTTAAAAGGGAGGCAGGACAGGAAGATTTTGGGCAGTCAGTAATGGGAGTTAGCAGTCAGCAGTTACCAGTTATCCATACACGCGGGCGAGTGATACAAGATGCTGAGAGGTCACCCTCCACCCTTCCACCCAGATGTCCACAACAGACTCCTGACGTGAACCCAGTACTACAGTCATCCTCGAAAGGACCTACCCAGGAACCTGAGTACAATGTCACGTGTGTGAACGCCCGCCATCATTCTACGCCAGAGCCCCGCTAACCACCCCTCCCCCCTTTAAGGTAAAGTACGAGTGGAGGCCTTTTCAGTAGCGACTGTTGCCCTTTTGAAGTGTTGCCAAGTGCCAGTATTGTTTTCTCATCCTTGTGTCATTTGTTCAGTGTCTTTTGCAGTGCTTCGTGTTAAAGTGTAAAGTGTTATTGTTTTCTCATCCTTGTGTCATTTGTTCAGTGCCTTTTGCAGTGTTTTGTGTTCCAGTGTAAGGTGTTCTGTTATTGCCTGAGTCCTTGGCACCCTCAGTGCAGACTCGAGTCATATTCTGTGTTATATTTTCCTTTACTGGCTTGTAATGTGTAAATCTCTTGCAGAGGGACCTATTCGCAGGGGACTCATCTTGGAATGTGCCTTGCCCTTATTCAAGACTCCAGTAGGAGGAGCTTCAGGCGTTGCAAGCCCTTTAACAATTCAATTACCCATTTTCCCTTTTAATGCTTTTCTTTTGTAAATATAATTCCTTAATTTATCCCAAGTGTTTACGTAACATTTCCTTATGAAGTAGAGCCTTCAGCTCCTAAAATCATCCCTTGTTCTTTGTTTTTTATGATTTCCCTTTACGTAAGTCAGAACTCCAAGGCCAAATAAATAAAGTTTCCGTTGCCGGCCTGTAGAAAATCTCTAGAAATCATATAACCCCAGGGAAATTCGTAAAAATGGCGACCTTCTTATAGATCTCGTTTAGCAATTGCATTTTCCCCTCTATTGTTGCTTAATTGCATTTGCAACTTGCCAGATCAGCTATTAGCAAAGCTAAGCTGGGTGCGAGACAAATTCCAAACCTGGTACCAAGAGCACAGACCAAGAGAGTTCCACGTAAGTAATGTGTTTATCTTAGCAAAATTTTTTTACAATCGTGACTGTTCCTAGGAATTAGGAATAGGGACGCATGTATTCACTGAGAGAAGAGACCCACCGTATTAGATTTGTTAATGCATGCCTTTCAGAATAGGTAGTTAGGGAAATAATAAGTGCTAACCATTTCGTTCGAGGAATAGTGCGAAATTCCTCTGTGTTAAAATCTTTGCCAGTTTTCTGTTCAAGGAATAGTGCGACAGAAATTACTCTGTTACTTTGCATTTCAGATTAGTGAATCATTTAGGCGTGAATAAATTCCCACGTGGGACAAGACGAAGTCAGCTTGCATTGCTGAAATACTCTCTCTCAGAATAGCTAGAATTTAAACCAGGTATTAGGAAAGCGAAATTTTGAACTCTGCTTCTAGGGAAAATTACGAGGTCATTTTACTGTTATCCTCTCATCCTGGGAAAAGTCCTCGAGTCCCAGACGGCCTATATATAGACAGGTTCATTCACACAGTCTAAAAATAATTCTGGTGAGCGACAGACGACCTTCACCCACCCCTCCTCCCCACGTACCTACTGTACATTCATCACCCGAGCAGTGTCCCCATAAAAAATTGTTCCCTACTCAGGCCTCTCACACCAAAAATTTTTTTTTGGGGGGGGGGGGTTTCTCCCTTCAGTAACTTCTACGTCCTATGGGACAAATCCTATTTTTGAGTCTTACGAGACTCCACTAAATTCTACATCCTATGAGGTGAGAGTATTTAATTCCTACGGGTAAACCAAAATCCAAGTCCTTATGGGACTGATTATTCCAGTTCAGTAGAACAACCTTAAGTCTTGCAAGACCCCAAATCGCTCATTTAGCGAAAACCCTAAGTTCTCAGGAACGCCTTAATTTCACTCTACAGCCAGCCAAGTCCAAGCGTGACATAAAATCCAGTTACATCTTCCGAGACGCATATTAAAATTCGTTCACCACGAACAACCACATCTTACTCAGACATATTAAATTTTAAGTTTCCTCAGACATATCAATTCTCATTCAGTCTGAACAACTGAGTGATTCAGATTCTTGCAATTAAGTCTTTTCAGACAAACTGAGTCTTCTCAGACATATTTGATCCTCTAGCAGGTCCAGTCTATATAACCATTATTTCAAGATGGCTACTGCCAGAGCCCAACAAAATGAGGACTTCACATTCTACATGTCCGCTAGAAAGGACATGGGACTATCAGGACCAGCCCTGAGAGAATGGGTTCAAGAGAGAGTGGACGATGCCAAGGCGGAAAGAGAAGCCGAGAGGCAAGAGAGGAAGAAAGAAAGAATCGCCCAGGAAAAGAGAGAGGAGATAGAACGGCAAGAGAAGGAGAAAGAAAGAATCGCCCAGGAAAAGAGAGAGGAGATGGAGAGACAAGAGAGGGAGAAAGAAAGAATCGCCCAGGAGAAAAGAGAGGAGATGGAAAGGCAAGAGAGAGAAAGAGAGAGAATTGCCAAGGAGAAAAGAGAGGAGATAGAACGGCAAGAGAGAGTGAAAAGAGAGGAGATGGAGAGACAAGAGAGGGAGTGGCAGCACGCCCATGACCTCCAGATGTTAGAACGGCAGAACGCCACCCCCTCTCCTGCGGCGGGAATGAGTGCCCTCAGCCAAGCTCACTCATTCATGCCAAAATGGACAGAGGCAGAACCTGAAGTATGGATTGAGAGGGCCAAAAGAGTCCTGGAGTGCTGCACCCTCTCCACAACAGACTCCTGACGTGAACCCAGTACTACAGTCATCCTCGAAAGGACCTACCAAGGAACCTGAGAACGATGTCAAGTATGTGAACGCCTGCCATCATTCTACGCCAGAGCCCCTCTAACTCGCCCCCTTTAAGGTAAAGTACGAGTGGAGGCCTTTTCAGTCACAACCGTTTGCCCTTTTGAAGTGTTACCGAGTGCCAGTATTGTTTTCTCATCCTTTTGTCATTTGTTCAGTGCCTTTTGCAGTGTTTCGTGTCCCAGTGTAAAGTGTTCAGTTATTCCTTGAGTCCTTGGCACCCTCAGTGCAGACTCGAGTCATATTCTGTGTTATATTTTCCTTTACTGGCGTGTAATGTGTAAATCTCTCTTGCAGAGGGACCTATTCGCAGTGGACTTATCTTGGACTGTACCTTGCCCTTATTCAAGACTCCAGTAAAAGGAGCTTCAGGCATTGCAAGCCCTTTAACAATTCAATTACCCATTTTCCCTTCTAATGCTTTTCTTTTGTAAATATAATTCCTTAATTTATCCCAAGTGTTTACATAACATTTCCTTATGAAGTAGAGCCTTCAGCTCCTAAAATCATCCCTTGTTCTTTGTTTTTATGATTTCCCTTTACGTAAGTCAGAACTTCAAGGCCAATATAAATATATATATACATATACATACACAGCATATATAACCATTTTGGGGAATGAAAGAGAGTTTATGTAGGGGCGAGTGGAAACCCACAGTTCTAGTAAGTAAAACAATTGAAATTAATTTTATTTCCTTCTCTGCTACATTACGGATGTAAGAACAGGTGAGGTTGCTTGGAAAGAAGTTTCCTTTGTCGTAATATATATATATATATATATATATATATATATATATATATATATATATATATATATATATACATATATATACATATATACATATATATGTATATATGTACATATATTCTTATTCATTTATGACGATACTTTGTGACACAGAAAAATTGTACTTGAAAGGTTTACCACAATTATCTTGTTAAGCAGATCACTCTGAATTGTGCCCTTTATCTAAGTGGTAACAAAGGGATCATTCCATTGCTAAGTGCTTTATTATCTATCTATCCATCAACTTATGTATCTAATTTCAGAACAAAAATAATAGAATTCATACTAATCTGCAAGGAGTAAAAACTGCAAATAACCAAGGGCACGAGATTTGCTACATTATATCCTGTAATGTTGTTGCAGATATTAAAGAGAAATAATTTAATGAGTGTTGGTGTTTTGAAAGTCCATTGCAGTTTCATAGAAGAGCTAGGAAAAGGCTAGTTAAAGTGTTATCAGGAAGACTGTGGGGATGGGTGGAAATGTAGACGTTAGCCAGAGCACTGTATGTGTAAGAGTTGTGTTACGGCTAGTGTAACTCTTCAAAGAGTGAAAAATAATGAGTGAAGATGAGAGGTTTTGCGAGCGTCTGACAGAATTTGAGGAGTGAGAAAGTGTTGTTGTCTCACTTGATGTAATACAAAGATATGTGGAAACTAAATGTATAGTTCATAGGTATGAATTTCCTTGGGTAAATGAGAATTTCGAGAACTGTGTGGGAATCTGTTCTGAAAAGGACTTGATTGTTACAAATTCATGGTTCCAAAGAAGACTATTCATAAGTATGCTTGTTAAAGATAAAAGGTGAGGAAAAGTTTGTTAGATTTTGTGTTAACAGATGCAAAAGCAATTTGAGGGACATAAAGGTGCAAAGAGCACTGGAGGATGGTGTGCCTGATTACCGTCTTGATGAAGTGAAATTGAAAATAGACCCAAACTTTAATTGAAAAAGAAGGGTTGGAGGGTGACACAGAGAGCAAAATTGCTTATCAGAGAAGGTGGATACAAAAATGGCTTAGGTTTAATAACACTGAAGTTGAAGAAGCATGTGAGGAGTATGCAAGTTTCTAGAATGGTGTCAGATAATCTGCAATTAACTTGAGGTTATGAGAGGGCAGGAAGAAGGAATGAAGAGATGAGGAAAGGCAAAGTCTTCTGAAACAGGAAAAACAATTATTCAAGGTACAATCAGATGGGAGAAGAAAGTGTAAGTGTGAGTCTGAGACTCGGAAGTTATGTCTCCATGGCTTTTTTTATTATCTTTATTACTGGAGCGATGCAATAGGTGAGAGAAAAACCTTTAGATATCGATCTAAAATTGTCAAACTAGGTAATGGGCTGTGAATGGAGTGCAGAGGAAGTGAAGCTTACTACTGACAAGTGTTGATTGGAGATAGATACAAGAAACAAGAGAAACTAAAGAAACGGTACGATATTGTTTGTAAAAGGAGATAGCTGACAGTGAATATAGCAAGAATAAAATTATGAAGCTAGATGGATACCAGGAGGATGAAGCAACGAATGAATTATGAATGTAGAAAGTAAAGAATCTGATGATTCAAACAAGTATTGGAAGTAAATACTAGAGAAGGTGGTCGAATAAGAGAAGAGGTGGTACATACCACGGTGCATGCAGATAATACAGAGAAGAGACAAGGTGGTACTTACTATGGTGCATGCACATAATACAGAGAAGAGAAGAGGTAGTACATACCATGGTGCATGCAGACGATACAGAGAAGGTAGGAGGTGGTACATGCCATGGTGCATGCAGACGACACAGAGAAGAGAAGAGGTGGTACATACCACGGTGCACACAGACGATACAGAGAAGATAGGAGGTGGTACATACCATGGTGCATGCAGATGATACAGAGAAGAAAAGAGGCGGTACATACCACAGTGCAAGCAGACAATACAGAGAAGATAGAAGGTGATACATGCCAGGGTGCATGCAGACGATACAGAGAAGAGAAGAGGTGGTACATACCATGGTGCAGAGAAGAGGTGGTACTTACCACAGTGTATGCACATGGTAACAAATGATACAGAGAAGAGAATAGGTGGTACGTACCATGGTGCATGCAGACGATACAGACAAGAGAAGAGGTGGTATGTACCACAGTGCATGCAGATGGCACAGAAAAGAGAAGAGATGGTGCATACCACAGTGCATGCACATGATACAGAGAAGAGAACAGGTGGTACATACCACAGTGCATGAACATGATACAGAGAAGAAAAGAAGTGGTACATACCACAGTGCATGCACATGATACACAGAAGAGAAGAGGTGGTACATACCACAGTGCGTGAACATGATACAAAGAAGAGAAGAAGTGGTACATACCACAGTGCATGCACATGATACACAGAAGAGAAGAGGTGGTACATACCACAGTGCATGCACATGATACAAAGAAGCGAAGATGTGGTACATACCACAGTGCATGCAAAGATACAGAGAAGACAAGAGGGGGTACATACCACAGTGCATGAACATGATACAAAGAGGAGGTGTGGTACATACCACATTACATGCACATGATACACAGAAGAGAAGAGGTGATACATACCACAGTGCATGCACATGATACAAAGAAGACAAGAGGTGGTACATATCACAGTGCATGAACATGATAAAGAGAAGAGAAGGACTGGTACATACCACAGTGCATGCACATGATACAGAGAAGGAAAGAGGTGGCACATACCATGGTGCATGCAGATGACACAGAGAAGGAAAAAGGTGGCACATACCATGGTGCATGCAGATGACACAGAGAAGGAAAAAGGTGACACATACCATGGTGCACGCAGATGACACAGAGAAGGAAAGAGGTGGCACAAACCATGGTGCACGCAGATGACACAGAGAAGGAAAGAGGTGGCACATACCATGGTGCATGCAGATGACACAGAGAAGGAAAGAGGTGGCACAAACCATGGTGCATGCAGATGACGCAGAGAAGTAAGGAGATGGCACATACCATGGTGCATGCAAATGATGCAGAGAAGGAAGGAGGTGGCACATACCATGGTGCATGCAGATTACACAGAGAAGGAAAGAGGTGGCACATACCGTGGTGCATGCAGATGACGCAGAGAAGGAAGGAGGTGGCACATACCATGGTGCAAGCAGATGACACAGAGAAGGAAAGAGGTGGCACATACCATGGTGCATGCAGATGACGCAGAGAAGGAAAGAGGTGGCACAAACCATGGTGCATGCAGATGACGCAGAGAAGGAAAGAGGTGGCACATACCATGGTGCATGCAGATGACGCAGAGAAGGAAGGAGATGGCACATACCATGGTGCATGCAGATGATGCAGAGAAGGAAGGAGGTGGCACATACCATGGTGCATGCAGATGACACAGAGAAGGAAAGAGGTGGCACATACCATGGTGCATGCAGATGACAGAGAGAAGGAAAGAGGTGGCACATACCATGTTGCATGCAGATGACACAGAGAAGGAAAGAGGTGGCACAAACCATGGTGCATGCAGATGGCACATACCATGGTGCATGCAGATGACACAGAGAAGGAAAGAGGTGGCACATACCATGGTGCATGCAGATGACAGAGAGAAGGAAAGAGGTGGCACAAACCAGGTGCATGCAGATGACGCAGAGAAGGAAAGAGGTGGCACATACCATGGTGCATGCAGATGACACAGAGAAGGAAAGAGGTGGCACAAACCATGGTGCATGCAGATGACACAGAGAAGGAAAGAGGTGGCACAAATCAGGTTCATGCAGATGACACAGAGAAGGAAAGAGGTGGCACATACCATGGTGCATGCAGATGACACAGAGAAGGAAAGAGGTGGCACAAACCAGGTGCATGCAGATGACACAGAGAAGGAAAGAGGTGGCACAAACCAGGTGCATGCAGAGAAGGAAGAAGGTGGATGACAGAGAAGGAAAGAGGTGGCACATACCATGGTGCATGCAGATGACACAGAGAAGGAAAGAGGTGGCACAAACCATGGTGCATGCAGATGACACAGAGAAGGAAAGAGGTGGCATAAACCATGGTGCATGCAGATGACACAGAGAAGGAAAGAGGTGGCACATACCATGGTGCATGCAGATGACACAGAGAAGGAAAGAGGTGGCACAAACCATGGTGCATGCAGATGACACAGAGAAGGAAAGACGTGGCACAAACCATGGTGCATGCAGATGACACAGAGAAGGAAAGAGGTGGCACAAACCATGGTGCATGCAGATGATGCAGAGAAGGAAGGAGGTGGCGCATACTATGGTGCATGCAGATGACACAGAGAAGGAAAGAGGTGGCACATACCATGGTGCATGCAGGTGACACAGAGAAGGAAAGAGGTGGCACAAACCATGGTGCATGCAGATGACACAGAGAAGGAAAGAGGTGGCACATACCATGATGCATGCAGATGACACAGAGAAGGAAAGAGGTGGCACAAACCATGGTGCATGCAGATGATGCAGAGAAGGAAGGAGGTGGCACATACCACGGTGCATGCAGGTGACACAGAGAAGGAAAGAGGTGGCACAAACCATGGTGCATGCAGATGATGCAGAGAAGGAAGGAGGTGGCACAAACCATGGTGCATGCAGATGACACAGAGGAGGAAAGAGGTGGCACAAACCATGGTGCATGCAGATGATGCAGAGAAGGAAGAAGGTGGCACATACCATGGTGCATGCAGATCACACAGAGAAGGAAAGAAGTGGCACAAACCATGGTGCATGCAGATGACAGAGAGAAGGAAAGAGGTGGCACAAACCATGGTGCATGCAGATGACAGAGAGAAGGAAAGAGGTGGCACAAACCATGGTGCATGCAGATGACAGAGAGAAGGAAAGAGGTGGCACAAACCATGGTGCATGCAGATGATGCAGAGAAGGAAGAAGGTGGCACATACCATGGTGCATGCAGATGACACAGAGAAGGAAAGAGGTGGCACATACCATGGTGCATGCAGATGACAGAGAGAAAGAAAGAGGTGGCACAAACCATGGTGCATGCAGATGATGCAGAGAAGGAAGGAGGTGGCACAAACCATGGTGCATGCAGATGACACAGAGAAGGAAAGAGGTGGCACAAACCATGGTGCATGCAGATGATGCAGAGAAGGAAGAAGGTGGCACATACCATGGTGCATGCAGATGACACAGAGAAGGAAAGAGGTGGCACAAACCATGGTGCATGCAGATGATGCAGAGAAGGGAGAAGGTGGCACATACCATGGTGGATGCAGGTGACACAGAGAAGGAAAGAGGTGGCACAAACCATGGTGCATGCAGATGACACAGAGAAGGAAAGAGGTGGCACATACCATGATGCATGCAGATGACACAGAGAAGGAAAGAGGTGGCACAAACCATGGTGCATGCAGATGACATAGAGAAGGAAAGAGGTGGCACAAACCATGGTGCATGCAGATGACACAGAGAAGGAAAGAGGTGGCACAAACCATGGTGCATGCAGATGACACAGAGAGGGAAAGAGGTGGCACAAACCATGGTGCATGCAGATTACACAGAGAAGGAAGGAGGTGGCACATACCATGGTGCATGCAGATGACACAGAAGGAAAGAGGTGGCACACACCATGGTGCATGCAGATGACACAGAGAAAGAAAGAGGTGGCACAAACCATGGTGCATGCAGATTACACAGAGAAGGAAAGACATGGCACATACCATGGTGCATGCAGATGACACAGAGAAGGAAAGAGGTGGCACAAACCATGGTGCATGCAGATGACACAGAGAAGGAAAGAGGTGGCACAAACCATGGTGCATGCAGATGACACAGAGAAGGAAAGAGGTGGCACATACCATGGTGCATGCAGATTACACAGAGAAGGAAAGACATGGCACAAACCATGGTGCATGCAGATGAGACAGAGAAGGAAAGAGGTGGCGCGTACCATGGTGCATGCAGATGACACAGAGAAGGAAAGAGGTGGCACATACCATGGTGCATGCAGATGACACAGAGAAGGAAAGAGGTGGCACAAACCATGGTGCATGCAGATGACACAGAGAAGGAAAGAGGTGGCACATACCATGGTGCATGCAGATTACACAGAGAAGGAAAGACATGGCACAAACCATGGTGCATGCAGATGAGACAGAGAAGGAAAGAGGTGGCACATACCATGGTGCATGCAGATGACAGAGAGAAGGAAAGAGGTGGCACATACCATGGTGCATGCAGATGACACAGAGAAGGAAAGAGGTGGCACAAACCAAGGTGCATGTAGATGACACAGAGAAGGAAAGAGGTGGCACAAACCAAGGTGCATGCAGATGACACAGAGAAGGAAAGAGGTGGCACATACCATGGTGCATGCAGATGACACAGAGAAGGAAAGAGGTGGCACATACCATGGTGCATGCAGATGACACAGAGAAGGAAAGAGGTGGCACAAACCATGGTGCATGCAGATGACACAGAGAAGGAAAGAGGTGGCACAAACCATGGTGCATGCAGATGACACAGAGAATGAAAGAGGTGGCACAAACCAAGGTGCATGCAGATGACACAGAGAAGGAAAGAGGTGGCACATACCATGGTGCATGCAGATGACACAGAGAAGGAAAGAGGTGGCACAAACCATGGTGCATGCAGATGACACAGAGAAGGAAAGAGGTGGCACAAACCATAGTGCATGCAGATGACACAGAGAAGGAAAGAGGTGGCACAAACCATGGTGCATGCAGATGACACAGAGAAGGAAAGAGGTGACACAAACCATGGTGCATGCAGATGATACAGAGAGGAGAAGGAGAGGTACATACCACAGTGCATGCACATGATACAGAGAAGAGAAGTGGTGGTACATACCACAGTGCAAGCACATGATACAAAGAAAAGGAGTGGTACATACAACACAGTGCATGCACATGATACAAAGAAGAGAAAGAGTGGTACATACCACAGTGCATGCACATGATACAGAGAAGAGAAGAGGTGGTACATACCACAGTGCATGCACATTATACAGAGAAGAGAAGGAGAGGTACATACCACAGTGCTGCACATGATACAGAGAAGAGGAGTGGTACATACCACAGTGCATGCACATGATACTGAGAAGAGAAGTGGTGGTACATACCACAGTGCATGCACATGATTCAGAGAAGAGAAGAGCTGGTACATACCACAGTGCATGCATATGATACAGAGAAGAGAAGGAGTGGACATACCACAGTGCATGCACTTGATACAGAGAGGAGAAGAGGTGGTACATACCACAGTGCATGCATATGATACAGAAAGGAGAAGGAGTGGTACATACCACAGTGCATGAACATGATACAGAGAGGAGGAGGAGTGGTACATACCACAGTGCATGCATATGATACAGAGAGAAGGAGTGGTACATACCACAGTGCATGCACATGAAACAGAGAGGAGAAGGAGTCGTACATACCACAGTGCATGCATATGATGCAGAGAGGAGAAGGAGTGGTACTTACCACAGTTCATGCACATGATACAGAGAAGAGAAGGAGTGGTACTTACCACAGTTCATGCACATGATACAGAGAGGAGAAGGAGTGGTACATGCCACGGTGCATGCACATGATACAGAGAAGGAAAGAGGTGGTACATACAACAGTGCATGCACATGATACAGAGAGGAGAAGGAGTGGTACATGCCACGGTGCATGCACATGATACAGAGAAGGAAAGAGGTGGTACATACAAGAGTGCATGCACATGATACAGAGAGGAGAAGGAGTGGTACATGCCACGGTGCATGCACATGATACAGAGAAGGAAAGAGGTGGTACATAAAACAGTGCATGCACATGATACAGAGAGGAGAAGGAGTGGTACATGCCACGGTGCATGCACATGATACAGAGAAGGAAAGAGGTGGTACATACAACAGTGCATGCACATGATACAGAGAGAAGGAGTGGTACATACCACAGTTCATGCACATGATACAGAGAGGAGGAGTGGTACATATCACAGTGCATGCATATGATACAGAGAGGAGAAGGAGTGGTACTTACCACAGTTCATGCACATGATACAGAGAGGAGAAGGAGTGGTACATACCGCAGTGCATGCAAAAATACAGAGAAGACAATAGAAGGTACATACTACAGTGCATGCATATGATACAGAGAGGAGGTGTGGTAAATGGCATGGTGCATGCACATGATACAGAGAAGGAAAGAGGTGGTACATACAACAGTGCATGCACATGATACAGAGAAGAGAAGAGGTGGTACATGCCACGGTGCATGCACATGATACAGAGAAGAGAAGAGGTGGCACATACCACAGTGCATGCACATGATACAGAGAAGAGAAGAGGTGGTACATACCACAGTGTATGCACATGATACATAGAGGAGAAGGAGTGGTACTTACCACAGTGCATGGAAATGATACAGAGAGGAGAAGGAGTGGTACATACCACAGTTCATGCACATGATACGGAGAGGAGAAGGAGTGGTACATACCACAGTGCATGCACATAAATGATACAGAGAGGAGAAGGAGTGGTACATACCATAGTGTAAGCACATGATAGAGAGAGGAGAAGGAGTGGTACATACCATGGTTCATGCATATGATATAGAGAGGAGAAGCAGTGGTACATACCACAGTGCATGCACATGATATAGAGAGGAGAAGGAATGGTACATACCACAGTGCATGCATATGATACAGAGAGAAGAAGGAGTGGTACATACCACAGTGCATGCACATGAGACAGAGAGGAGGAGTGGTACATACCACAGTGCATGCATATGGTACAGAGAAGACAAGAGATGGTACGTACTACAGTGCATGCACATGAAATAGAGAGGAGAAGGTGTGGTACATACCATAGTGCATGCACATGATACAGAGAAGAGAAGAGGTGGTACATACCAGAGTGCATGCACATGATACAGAGAAGAGAAGAGGTGGTACATGCCACAGTGCATGCATATGATACAGAGAGGAGAAGGAGTGGTACATACCACAGTGTATGCACATGATACAGAGAGGAGAAGGAGTGGTACATGCCACAGTGCATGCATATGATACAGAGAGGAGAAGGAGTGGTACATACCACAGTGCATGATACACATGATACCACAGTGCATGCATATGATACAGAGAGGAGAAGGAGTGGTACATACCACAGTGCATGCACATGATACAGAAAGGAGAAGGAGTGGTACATACCACAGTGCATGCATATGATACAGAGAAGGAGAAGGAGTGGTACATACCACAGTGCATGCATACCACAGTGCATGCATATGATACAGAGAGGAGAAGGAGTGGTACATACCACAGTGCATGCACATGATACAGAAAGGAGAAGGAGTGGTACATACCACAGTGCATGCATATGATACAGAGAAGAGAAGGAGTGGTACATACCACAGTTCATGCACATGATACAGAGAGGAGGAGTGGTACATGCCACAGTGCATGCATATGATACAGAGAGGAGAAGGAGTGGTGCATACCACAGTGCATGCACGTGATACAGAAAGGAGAAGAGTGGTACATACCACAGTGCATGCATATGATACAGAGAGGAGAAGGAGAGGTACATACCACAGTGCATGCACGTGATACAGAAAGGAGAAGAGTGGTACATACCACAGTGCATGCATATGATATAGAGAGGAGAAGGAGAGGTACATACCACAGTGCATGCATACGTGATACAGAGAGGAGAAGGAGTGGTACATACCACAGTGCATGCACATGATATAGAGAGGAGAAGGAGAGGTACATACCACAGTGCATGCATATGATACAGAGAGGAGAAGGAGAGGTACATACCACAGTGCATGCACATGATACAGAAAGGAGAAGGAGTGGTACATACCACAGTGCATGCATATGATACAGAGAGGAGAAGGAGTGGTACATACCACAGTGCATGCACATGATATAAGAAAGGAAGAAGGAGGGTACATACCACAGTGCATGCATATGATACAGAGAGGAGAAGGAGTGGTACATACCACAGTGTATGCACATGATACAGAGAGGAGAAGGAGTGGTACATACCACAGTTCATGCACATGATACAGAGAAGAGAAGGAGTGGTACATACCACAGTGCATGCAAAAATACAGAGAAGACAAGAGATGGTACATACCACAGTTCATGCACATGATACAGAGAAGAGAAGGAGTGGTACATACCACAGTGCATGCAAAAATACAGAGAAGACAAGAGATGGTACATACTACAGTGCATGCACATAATACAGAGAGGAGAAGGAGTGGTACATACCACAGTGCATGCATATGATACAGAGAGGAGAAGGAGACATACATACCACAGTGCATGCATATGATACAGAGAGGAGAAGTGCATGAGGATACAGAGAAGACAAGAGATGGTACCACAGTGCATGCATATGATACAGAGAGGAGAAGGAGAGGTACATACCACAGTGCATGCATATGATACAGAGAGGAGAAGGAGAGGTACATACCACAGTGCATGCATATGATACAGAGAGGAGAAGGAGAGGTACATACCACAGTGCATGCATATGATACAGAGAGGAGAAGGAGAGGTACATACCACAGTGCATGCATATGATACAGAGAGGAGGAGGGGGTACATACCACAGTGCATGCATGCATATGATACAGAGAGGAGAAGGAGAGGAACATACCACAGTGCATGCACATGATACAGAGAGGAGAAGTAGAGGTACATACCACAGTTCATGCACATGATACAGAGAGGAGGAGTGGTACATACCACAGTGCATGCATATGATACAGAGAGGAGTGGTATATACCACAGTGCATGCACATGATTCAGAGAGGAGAAGGAGTGGTACATACCACAGTGCATGCACATGATACAGAGAGGAGAAGGAGTGGTACATACCACAGTTCATGCAAAAATACAGAGAAGTCAAGAGATGGTACATACTACAGTTCATGCACATGATACAGAGAAGGAGAGGTACATACACACAGTGCATGCACATGATTCAGAGAGTCACAGAGAGGAGCACATGAAAACAGAGACAAGGTGGTACATACACAGTGATACAGATGAGGAGAAGGAGTAGGTATATACCACAGTGCACAAATGATACAGAGAAGAAAGAGATGGTACATACTACAGTTCATGCACATGATACAGAGAGGAGAAGGAGTGGTACATACCACAGTGCATGCAAAAATACATAGAAGACAAGAGATGGTACATACTACAGTTCATGCACATGATACAGAGAGAAGGAGTGGTACATACACAGTGCATGCACATGATACAGAGAGGAGAAGTAGAGGTACATACCACAGTTCATGCACATGATACAGAGAGGAGGAGTGGTACATACCACAGTGCATGCAAAAATACATAGAAGACAAGAGATGGTACATACCACAGTTCATGCACATGACACAGAGAGAAGGAGTGGTACATACTACAGTGCATGCAAAATACAGAGACAAGAGAAGAGATGGTACATACTACAGTTCATGCACATGATACAGAGAGGAGAAGGTGGTACATACCACAGTGCATGCAAAAATACATAGAAGACAAGAGATGGTACATACCACACAGTTCATGCACATGATACAGAGAGGGTGGTACATACCACAGTGCATGCACATGATACAGAGAGAGAAGTGGTACATACCACAGTTCATGCACATGATACAGAGAAGTCAAGAGATGGTACATACCACAGTGCATGCATATGATCATGCACATGATACAGAGAGGAGAAGGAGTGGTACATACCACAGTGCATGCAAAAATACATAGAGAGATAAGAGATGGTACATACACGAAAGAAGAGTTGGTGCACTACATGGTTCATGCACATGATACAGAGAGGAGAAGGGAGTGGCATGCACATGATACAGAGAAGGAGAACAGTGCATACCACAGTTCATGCACAAATACAGAGAAGGAAGTGGTACATACCACAGTGCATGCAGATGATATGGTAGGTGGTATATACCACAGTTGCATGCAGAGAGAAGAACAGTGGTGATACAGTGCATGCACAAAAACCAGCAGAGACACAGAGAAAAAGAGTGGTACATACCACGGTGCATGCAGATGATACAGAGAACATGATGGTACATACCAGTGCATGCAGATGATACAGAGAAGAAAAGGTACATACATACCATGGTGCATGCACATGATACAGAGAAGAGAAGGATGTGGTACATACCACACATAAAACATGCAAACCATGGTGCATATGAACTGACAAGAGAATAGGTGGCCCATACCACAGTATATGCAAATGATACAGAGAAGGAAAGTGGTGGCACATACCATGGTTCATGCACATAAAACAGAGAAGAGAAGAGAAGAGGTGGTTACATACCACAATGCATGCAGATGGTACAAAGAAGAGAAGATGTGGTACATACCATTGTCTATGCAGATGATACAGAGAAGAAAAGAGATGGCACATACCAAGGTGAATGCAGATGGTACAGAGGAGAGAAGAGGTGGTACATACCACAGTGCATGCACATGATACAGAGAAGAGAAGATGGTACATACACAGTGCATGCACATGATACAGAAGAAGGAGTGGTACATACACAGTGCATGCAATGATACAGAGCATGCACATCATACATGATTCAGATAGAGAAGAAAGAGGTGGTACATACCACGGTGCAAGCACAATAGACATGAGAAGAGGTGGTACATACCATGATGCATTCATTTCGTACAGAGAAGAGAAGAGGTGATACGTACAAGGGTGCATGCACATGATACAGAGAAGAGAAGAGGTTGTACATACTATGGTGCTCGCACATGATACAGTGAAGAAAAGAGGTGGTACATGCCACGGTGCATGCACAAGATACAAAGAAGAGAAGAGGTGGTATATACCCAGGTACAACCACATGATACAGCAAGTGAAAAGGTGGTACATATCAAGGTGCATCCACATCATACAGAGAAGAGAAGAGGTTGTGCATACCACGGTTTATGCACATGGCAGAGTAAAAAGAGGTGGTATACATCATGGTGTACAGACAAGAGAAGATAAAACAGTGAACATGATACAGAGAAGAGAAGAGGCACATACCATGGTGCATGCAGATGATACTGAAAAAGTGATACCAATGGTGCATGCAACATGATACAGAGAAGAAGAGGTGTGGTACAACCATGGTGCATGCAGACATACCATGGTACATACCACAGTGCATGCAGATGACAGAGAAGAGAAGAGGTGGTACATACCACAGCATGCAGATGATACAGAGAAGAGAAGAGGTGGTACATACCACAGTGCATGCAGATGATACAGAGAAGAGAAGAGGTGCATGTGTTTTACATACCATGTGCATACAGATGAGAAGAGAAGAGATGTGGTACATACCATGCAGCTTGCAGATGATACATAGAAAAGACAAGGTGGTACAAAACATGGTGATGTACATGATGCATAGAAAAGAAGAGTTGGTGCATACATTGTGAATGTTCGTGATACAAAGAATAGAAGAGGTGGCACATACCACATTGCATGCACATCATACAATAAAGGGAAGATATGGTACATACCATGGTGTATGCACATGATACAGAGAAGGGAAGAGGTGGGACATACCGTAGTGCATGCATATGATACAGAAGAGAAGAGCTGGTGCATACCACAGTGCATGCACATGATACAGAGAAGAGAAGAGGTGGTACATACCACAGTGCATGCACAATGATACAGAGAAGAGAAGAGGTGGTACATACCACAGGTGCATGCACATGATACAGAGAAGAGAAGAGGTGGTACATACCAATAAGTGCATGCACATGATACAGAGAAGAGAAGAGGTGGTACATACCACAGTGCATGCACATGATACAGAGAAGAGAAGAGGTGGTACATACCACAGTGCAGTGACATGATACAGAGAAGAGAGAAGAGGTTGTACAGAGAACAGAATAGGTGGTGCATACCATGCACATCATACAGAGAAGAGAAGAGGTGGTACATACCACAGTGCATGCATGATACAGAGAAGAGAAGAGGTGGTACATACCATGGTGCATGCACATGATACAGAGAAGAAGAGGTGGTACATATCTCAGTGCATGCACATGATACAGAGAAGAGAATAGGTGGTACATACCACAGTGCATGCACATCATGATACAAAGAAGAGAAGAGGTGGTACATACCACAGTGCATGGACATCATACAGAGAAAGAGAAGAGGTGGTACATACCACAGTGCATGCACATGATACAGAGAGGGAGAAGAGGTGGTACATACACAAGTGCATGCACATGATACAGAGAAGAGAAGAGGTTGAACATACCACAGTGCATGCACATGATACAGAGAAGAGAAGAGGTGGTACATACCACAGTGCATGCACATGATACAGAGAAGAGAAGAGGTGGTACATACCACAGTGCATGGACAGAAGAGAAGAGGTGGTACATACCACAGTGCATGCACATGATACAGAGAAGAGAAGAGGTGGTACATACCACAGTGCATGCACATGATACAGAGAAGAGAAGAGGTGGTACATACCACAGTGCATGCACATGATACAGAGAAGAAGAGGTGGTACATGCCACAGTGCATGCACATGATACAGAGAAGAGAAGAGGTTACATACCACAGTGCATGCACATGATACAGAAGAGAAGAGGTGGTGCATACAGTGCATGCACATGATACAGAGAAGAGAAGAGGTGGTACATACCACAGTGCATGCACATGATACAGAAGAGAAGAGATGGTTGAAGTGCATGAAGAGGTACAGAGAAGAAGAGGTTGTACATACCACAGTGCATGCACATGATACAGAGAAGAGAAGAGGTGGTACATACCACAGTGCATGCACACATGATACAGAGAAGAGAAGAGGTGGTACATACCACAGTGCATGCACATGATACAGAAGAGAAGAGGTGGTACATAGGTGCAATACGATACAGAGAAGAGAAGAGGTAGTACATACCACAGTGCATGCACATGATACAGAGAAGAGAAGAGGTGGTACATACCACAGTGCATGCACATGATACAGAGAAGAGAAGAGGTGGTACATACCACAGTGCATGGACATGATACAGAGAAGAGAAGAGGTGGTACATACCACAGTGCATGCACATGATACAGAGAAGAGAAGAGGTGGTACATACCACAGTGCATGCACATGATACAGAGAAGAGAAGAGGTAGTACATACCACAGTGCATGGACATCATACAGAGAAGAGAAGAGGTGGTACAAGGTACTTGGCACAGTGCATGGACACATGATACAGAGAAGAGAAGAGGTAGTACATACCACAGTGCATGGACATCATACAGAGAAGAGAAGAGGTGGTACATACCACAGTGCATGGACATCATACAGAGAAGAGAAGAGGTGGTACATACCACAGTGCATGGACATCATACAGAGAAGAGAAGAGGTGGTACATACCACAGTGCATGGACATCATACAGAGAAAGGAGAAGAGGTGGTACATACCACACAGTGCATGGACATCATACAGAGAAGAAAGGTGGTACATACCACAGTGCATGACACAGAGAAGAGAAGAGGTGGTACATACCACAGTGCATGCACATGATACAGAAGAGAAGAGGTGGTACATACCACAGTGCATGGACATCATACAGAGAAGAGAAGAGGTGGTACATACCACAGTGCATGGACATGATACAGAGAAGAGAAGAGGTGGTACATACCACAAGTGCATGCACATGATACAGAAGAGAAGAGGTGGTACATACCACAGTGCATGCACATGATACAGAAGAGAAGAGGTGGTACATACCACAGTGCATGCACATGATACAGAGAAGAGAAGAGGTGGTACATACCACAGTGCATGCACATGATACAGAAGAGAAGAGGTGGTACATACCACAGTGCATGCACATGATACAGAAGAGAAGAGGTGGTACATACACAGTGCATGGACATGATACAGAGAAGAGAAGAGGTGGTACATACCACAGTGCATGAAGAGAAGATCGCCACAGTGCATGCACATGATACAGAGAAGAATAGAGGTGGTACATACACAGTGCATGCACATGATACAGAGAAGAGAAGAGGTGGTACATATCACAGTGCACATGACATCATACAGAGAAGAGAAGAGGTGGTACATACCACAGTGCATGCACATGATACAGAGAAGAGAAGAGGTGGTACATACCACAGTGCATGGACATGATACAGAGAAGAGAAGAGGTGGTACATACCACAGTGCATGGACATGATACAGAGAAGAGAAGAGGTGGTACATACCACAGTGCATGCACATGATACAGAAGAGAAGAGGTGGTACATACCACAGTGCATGCACATGATACAGAGAAGAGAAGAGGTGGTACATACCACAGTGCATGGACATCATACAGAGAAGAGAAGAGGTGGTACATATCACAGTGCATGGACATCATACAGAGAAGAGAAGAGGTAGTACATACCACAGTGCATGGACATCATACAGAGAAGAGAAGAGGTGGTACATACCACAGTGCATGGACATCATACAGAGAAGAGAAGAGGTGGTACATACCACAGTGCATGCACATGATACAGAGAAGAGAAGAGGTGGTACATACCACAGTGCATGGACATCATACAGAGAAGAGAAAAGGTGGTACATACCACAGTGCATGGACATCATACAGAGAAGAGAAGAGGTGGTACATACCACAGTGCATGGACATCATACAGAGAAGAGAAGAGGTGGTACATACCACCACAGTGCATGGACATCATACAGAGGGAGAAGAGGTGGTACAGTGCATGCACAGTACAGAGCATGGACATCATGCACATGATACAGAGAAGAGAAGAGGTACATACCACAGTGCATGCACATGATACAGAGAAGAGAAGAGGTGGTACATACCACAGTGCATGCACATGATACAGAAGAGAAGAGGTGGTGCATACCACAGTGCATGCACATGATACAGAGAAGAGAAGAGGTGGTGCATACCACAGTGCATGCACATGATACAGAGAAGAGAAGAGGTGGTACATACCACAGTGCATGGACATCATACAGAGAAGAGAAGAGGTGGTACATACCACAGTGCATGCACATGATACAGAGAAGAGAAGAGGTGGTACATACCACAGTGCATGCACATGATACAGAGAAGAGAAGAGGTGGTACATATCTCAGTGCATGCACATGATACAGAGAAAAGAAGAGGTGCACATGTACATACCACAGTGCATGCACATGATACAGAGAAGAGAAGAGGTGGTACATTGCATACATGATACAGAAGAAGAGTGGCATACCACAGTGCATACAGAAGAGAAGAGGTGGTACATACCACAGTGCATGGACACATGATACAGAGAAGAGAACAGTGCATGGACATCATACAGAGAAGAGAAGAGGTGGTACATACCAGTGCATGCACATGATACAGAAGAGAAGAGGTGGTACATACCACAGTGCATGCACATGATACAGTGATGCACATGATACAGAGAAGAGAAGAGGGTACATACCACAGTGCATGCACATGATACAGAGAAGAGAAGAGGTGGTACATACCACAGTGCATGAATACATGATACAGAGAAGAGAAGAGGTGGTACATACCACAGTGCATGGACATGATACAGAGAAGAGAAGAGGTTACACACAGTGCATGCACATGATACATAGAAGAGAAGAGGTGGTACATACCACAGTGCATGCACATGATACAGAGAAGAAGAGGTGGTACATATCTCAGTGCATGCACATGATACAGAGAAGAGAAGAGGTTGGTACATACCACAGTGCATGCACATGATACAGAGAGAGAAGAGGTGGTACATACCACAGTGCATGCACATGATACAGAGAAGAGAAGAGGTGGTACATACCACAGTGCATGCACATGATACAGAGAAGAGAAGAGGTGGTACATACCACATTGCATGCACATGATACAGAAAGAGAAGAGGTGGTACATATCACAGTGCATGCACATGATACAGAGAAGAGAAGAGGTGGGTACACACCACAGTGCATGCACATGATACAGAGAAGAAGAGGTGGTACATACCACAGTGCATGCACATGATACAGAGAAGAAAGTGGTACATACCACAGTGCATGCACATGATACAGAGAAGAGAAGAGGTGGTACATACCACAATTGCATGCACATGATACAGAGAGGAAGAGGTGGTACATACCATGGTGCATGCACATGATACAGAGAAGAGAAGAGGTGGTACATACCACAGTGCATGCACATGATACAGAAGAAGAGAAGAGGTGGTACATACTCAGTGCATGCACATGATACAGAAGAGAAGAGGTGGTACATATCCAGTGCATGCACATGATACAGAGAAGGGAAGAGGTGGTACATACACGTTGCATGCACATGATACAGAAGAAGTTGGTACATACCACAGTGCATGCACATGATACAGAAGAGAAGAGGTGGTACATGCATACAGTGCATGCACATGATACAGAGAAGAGAAGAGGTGGTACATACCACAGTGCATGCACATGATACAGAGAAGAGAAGAGGTGGTACATACCACAGTGCATGCACATGATACAGAGAAGAGAAGAGGTGGTACATACCACAGTGCATGCACATGATACAGAGAAGAGAAGAGGTGGTACATACCACAGTGCATGCACATGATACAGAGAAGGGAAGAGGTGGTACATACCATGGTGCATGCACATGATACAGAGAAGAGAAGAGGTGGTACATACCACAGTGCATGCACATGATACAGAGAAGAGAAGAGGTGGTACATACCACAGTGCATGCACATGATACAGAGAAGAGAAGAGGTGGTACATACCACAGTGCATGCACATGATACAGAAGAGAAGGGAAGAGTGGCACATACATAAGATTTGCATGCACACAGTGCATACAGATGAGAGAGAAGAGAAGTGGTACATACCACAGTGCATGCACATGATACAGAGAAAGAAGAGGTGGTACATACTACAGTGCATGCACACATGATACAGAGAAGAGAAGAGGTGGTACATACCACAGTGCATGCACATGATACAGAGAAGGGAAGAGGTGGTACATACCACAGTGCATGCACATGATACAGAGAAGGGAAGAGGTACATACCACAGTGCATGCACATGATACAGAGAAGAGAAGAGGTGGTACATACCACAGTGCATGCACATGATACAGAGAAGAGAAGAGGTGGTACATACTAGTGCAGTGATACATGGTACATGATACAGAGAAGGGAAGAGGTGGTACATACCACAGTGCATCCACATGACAGAGAAGAGAAGAGGTGGTACATACACAGTGCATGCACATGATACAGAGAAGAGAAAGAGGTGGGTACATACCACAGTGCATGGACATCATACAGAGAAGTGAAGAGGTGGTACATACCACAGTGCATGCACATGATACAGAGAAGAGAAGAGGGTGTACATACCACAGTGCATGCACATGATACAGAGAGAGAGAAGAGGTGGTACATACCACAGTGCATGCACATGATACAGAGAAGAGAAGAGGTGGTACATACCTACACATACAGAGAAGGGAAGAGGTGGTTTATACCACAGTGCATCCACATGATACAGAGAAGAGAAGAGGTGGTACATACCACCGGGTGCATGCACATGATACAGAGAAGAGAAGAGGTGGTACATACCAAAGTGCATGCACATGATACAGAGAAGGAAGAGGTGGTACATACCACAGTGCATGCACATGATACAGAAAGGGAAGAGGTGGTACATATATCAGTGCATGCATGATACAGAGAAGAGAAGAGGCAGCACATACCACAGTGCATGCACATGATACAGAGAAGAGAAGAGATGGTAGTACCACAGTGCATGCACATGATACAGTGCATGGACATGATACAGAGAAAAGAAGAGGTGTTAGTGCATACCACAGTGCATGCACATGATACAGAAGAGAAGAGGTTGTAAATATCTCAGTGCATGCATGATACACATACCACAGTGCATACATGATACAGAGAAGAAGAGGTGGTACATACCACAGTGCATGGACATCATACAGAGAAGAGAAGAGATGGTACATACCACGGAGTGCATGCACATGATACAGAGAAGAGAAGAGGTGTAGTACATACCACAGTGCATGGACATGATACAGAAGAGAAGAGGTGATGCATACCACAGTGCATGCACATAATACAGAGAAAGAAGAGGTTGGTACATACCTCAGTGCATGCACATGATACAGAGAAGAGAAGGGTGGTACATATCTCAGTGCATGCACATGATACAGAGAAGAGAAGAGGTGGTACATACCACAGTGCATGCACATGATACAGAGAGACAGGTGGTACATACCACAGTGCATGCACATGATACAGAGAAGAGAAGAGGTGGTACATACCACAGTGCATGCACATGATACAGAGAAGAGAAGAGGTGGTACATACCACAGTGCATGCACATGATACAGAGAAAGAAGAGGTGGTACATACCACAGTGCATGCACATGATACAGAGAAGAGAAGAGGTGGTGCACCACAGTGCATGCACATACAGAAGAGAAGAGGTGGTACATATCTAGTGCATGCACATGACAGAGAAGAGGTGGTACATACCACAGTGCATGCACATGATACAGAGAAGAGAAGAGGTGGTACATACCACAGTGCATGCACATGATACAGAAGAAGAGAAGAGATGGTACATACCACAGTGCATGCACATGATACAGAGAAGAAGAGGTGGTACATGCCACAGTGCATGCACATGATACAGAGAAGGAAGAGGTGGTATGCATACCACAGTGCATGCACATGATACAGAGAAAAGAAGAGGTGGTACATACCACAGTGCATGCACATGATACAGAGAAGAGAAGAGGTGGTACATACCTCAGTGCATGCACATGATACAGAAGAGAAGAGGTGGTACATGCCACAGTGCATGCACATGATACAGAGAAGGGAAGAGGTGGTACATACCACAGTGCATGCACATGATACAGAGAAGAGAAGAGGTGGTACATACCACAGTGCATGCACATGATACAGAAGAGAAGAGGTGGTACATACCACAGTGCATGCACATGATACAGAGAAGGGAAGAGGTGGTACATACCACAGTGCATGCACATGATACAGAGAAGAGAAGAGGTGGTACATACCACAGTGCATGCACATGATACAGAGAAGAGAAGAGGTGGTACATACCACAGTGCATGCACATGATACAGAGAAGAGAAGAGGTGGTACATACCACAGTGCATGCACATGATACAGAGAAGAGAAGAGGTGGTACATACTACAGTGCATGCACATGATACAGAAGAGAAGAGGTGGTACATACCACAGTGCATGCACATGATACAGAGAAGAGAAGTGTGGTACATACCACAGTGCATGCACATGATACAGAGAAGAGAAGAGGTGGTACATACCACAGTGCATGCACATGATACAGAGAGAAGAGGAAGAGGTGGTATACTACAGTGCATGCACATGATACAGAGAAGAGAAAGGTGGTACATACCACAGTGCATGCACATGATACAGAGAAGAGAAGAGGTGGTACATACCACAGAAGAGACAGAGAAGAGAGGTGGTACATACAGTGCATGCATGATACAGAGAAGAGAAGAGGTGATACAGTGCATGGACATCATACAGAAGAGAAGAGGTGGTACATACCACAGTGCATGCACATGATACAGAGAAGGAAGAGGTACATACCACAGTGCATGCACATGATACAGAGAGAAGAGGTGGTACATACCACAGTGCATGCACATGATACAGAGAAGGGAAGAGGTGGTACATACCACGTTGCATGCACATGATACAGAGAAGAGAAGAGGTGGTACACATACCATGGTGCATGCACATGATACAGAGAAGAGGTGGAGTGCATGCACATGGAAGGAAGGGTGGTACATACCACAGTGCATGCACATGATACAGAGAAGAGAAGAGGTGGTACATATATCAGTGCAGATGATACAGAAGAGAAGAGATGGTACATACCACAGTGCATGCACATGATACAGAGAAGGGAAGAGGTGGTACATACCACGTTGCATGCACATGACAGAGAAGAGAAGAGGTGGTACATAATACAGTGCATGCACATGATACAGAAGAGAAGGTACTACAGTGCATGCACATGATACAGAGAAGTGAAGAGGTGGTACATACCACAGTGCATGCACATGATACAGAGAAGAGAAGAGGTGTACATACTACAGTGCATGGCCATGATAATATAGAAGAGTAAGAGGTGGTATACCACAGTGCATGCACATGATACAGAGAAGAGAAGAGGTGGAAGAGAAGAGAAGGGAAGAGAGAGGAGATACTACAGTGCATCCACATGATAGAGAAGAGAAGAGAGAGAGAGAGAGAGAAGAGAAGAGAAGAGAAGAGGTGGAAGAGAAGAGATGGACATCAGACAGAGAAGAGAAGAGAGGAGAGAGAGAGAGCATGCACAGATACAGAGAAGGGAAGAGAAGGAAGACACCACAGAGAGAGATGATACAGAGAAGAGAAGAGAGAGAGAGAGAGAGAGAGAGAGGAAGAGAAGAGAAGAGAAGAGAGAGAGAGAGAGAGAGAGAGAGAGAGAGAGAGAGAGAGAGAGAGAGAGAAGAGAGAGAGAAGGAGAAGAGAAGAGAAGAGGAAGAGAAGAGAAGAGAAGAGAGAGAGAGAGAGAGAGAGAGAGAGAGAGGGAGAGAGGTGGTACATACCACAGTGAGCACATGATACAGAGAAGAGAAGAGTGGTACAGAAAAGAGGACCACAGTGCATGCACATGATGAGAAGAGAAGAGGTGGTACATACCACAGTGCATGCACATGATACAGAGAAGAGAAGGTGGTACATAGACAGTGCATGCACATGATACAGAGAAGAAGAGTACATACCACAGTGCATGCACATGATACAGAGAAGAGAAGAGGGTGGTAACACCACAGTGCATGCACATGATACAGGGAAGAGAGAGTGGTACATATGTCAGAGGACAGAGAAGAGAAGAGGTGTACATACCACAGTGCATGCACATGATACAGAGAAGAGAAGAGGTGGATAACAGAGGACTTGGGGTGGAGAGAACATGATACAGAGAAAGAAGAGGTGGTACATACCACAGGCATTATGATACAGAGAAGAGAAGAGGGGTGAGAGACCACAGTGCATGACAGAGGCTGGACAAAGAGGGTTAACAGAGGAGCTGGGGTCAGAGAGGTTACAAGTTAACAGAGGACTTGGGGTGATAGAGAAGTCAAGAGGGTTGACCGGAGGACCTGGGGTGAGAGAGAAGACACGAAGGTTGACAAAGGACCTGAGAGTGAGAGAAGACACGAATGTTGACAGAGTGCCACAGGGTGAGAGGACAGAAGAGTTAGCAAGAGACTTGGGGTGAGAGAAGACAAAGGATTGACAGAGGACCTACAGGATGAGAAGGAGGTTGACAGAGAGACCTGGGTAAGAAAGGACAAGGAGATAACAGAGGACTTGGGGTGAGAGAAGACAGTGAGGGTTGACAGAGGACAGGGGTGAGAGAGGACACTTGGGTGGAGATAACAGAGGACTTGAGAGGGTGAGAGAAGAGAAGAGGAGTTAACAGAGGACCTGGGGTGAGGAAGACACAGAGGACCTGGGGGTTGACAGAGGACCTGGGGTGAGAGAGGACAGGAGATAACAGAGGACTTGGGGTGAGAGAAGAGAGAGAAGAGAGGGTTAACAGAGGACCTGGGGTGAGAGAAGACAGAGGACCTGGGGTGAAGGCTGACAGAGGATCTGGGGTGAGTTAACAGAAGACACGAAGTTGCTGACAGAGTGACCAGGGGCGAGAGAGGACAGGAGGGTTAACAGAGGACCTGGGGTGAGAGAAGACAAGAAGACTGACAGAGGACCTGGGGTGATAGAAGAGAAGAGGGTTGACAGAGGACCTGAAGTATGAGAGAGAACAGGAGGTTAACAGAGGACTTGAGGTGAGAGAAGAGAAGAGGGTTGACAGAGAAGAGAGGGTTGGGTGAGGACAGAGAGTTAACAGAGGACAGGAGGGTTAACAGAGGACATGGGGTGAGAGAAGACAGGAGGGTTAACAGAGGTTGACAGAGGAAGGCTGACAGAGGAACTGGGGTGAGAGAGGACAGGAGATAACAGAGGACCTGGGGTGAGAGAAGAGAAGAGGGTTAACAGAGGACCTGGGGTGAGGGAAGACACGAAGGTTGACAGAGGACCTGGGGTGAGAGAGGACAGGAGATAACAGAGGACCTGGGGTGAGAGAGGACAGGAGATAACAGAGGACTTGGGGTGAGAGAAGAGAAGAGGGTTAACAGAGGACCTGGGGTGAGAGAAGACACGAAGGCTGACAGAGGACCTGGTGTGACAGAAGACACGAAGGCTGACAGAGGACCAGGGGCGAGAGAGGACAGGAAGGTTAACAGAGGACCTGGGGTGAGAGAAGACAAGAAGACTGACAGAGGACCTGGGGTGACAGAAGAGAAGAGGGTTGACAGAGGACCTGGTATGAGAGAGAACAGGAGGTTAACAGAGGACTTGAGGTGAGAGAAGACACGAGGGTTGACAGAGAACCTTGGGTGAGAGGACAGGAGGGTTAACAGAGGACATGGGGTGAGAGAAGACACCATGGTTGACAGAGGACCTGGGGTGAGAGAGGACAGGAGATAAAAGAGGACCTGGGGTGAGAGAAGAGAAGAGGGTTAACAGAGGACCTGGGGTGAGAGAAGACACGAAGGTTGACAGAGGACCTGGGGTGAGAGAGGACAAGAGATAACACAGGACCTTGGGTGAGAGAAGAGAAGAGGGTTAACAGAGGACCTGGGGTGAGAGAAGACACGAAGGTTGACAGAGGACCTGGGGTGAGAGAGGACAGGAGATAACAGAGGACTTGGGGTGAGAGAAGAGAAGAGGGTTGACAGAGAACCTTGGGTATGCACACGAGGACAGGAGGGTTAACAGAGGACCTGGGGTGAGAGAAGACAAGAAGACTGACAGAGGACCTGGGTGATAGAAGACACGAGGGTTGACAGAGGACCTGGGATGAGAGAGAACAGGAGGTTAACAGAGGACTTGGGGTGAGAGAAGACACGAGGGTTGACAGAGAACCTTGGGTGAGAGGACAGGAGGGTTAACAGAGGACCTGGGGTGAGAGAGGACAGGAGATAACAGAGGAACTGGGGTGAGAGAAGAGAAGAGAGTTAACAGAGGACCTGGGGTGAGAGAAGACACGAAGGTTGACAGAGGACCTGGGGTGAGAGAGGACAGAAGATAACAGAGGACCTGGGGTGAGAGAAGAGAAGAGGGTTAACAGAGGACCTGGGGTGAGAGAGGACAGGAGATAACAGAGGACCTGGGGTGAGAGAGGACATGAGATAACAGAGGACCTGGGGTGAGAGAAGAGAAGAGGGTTAACAGAGGACCTGGGGTGAGAGAGGACAGGAGATAACAGAGGACTTGGAGTGAGAGAAGAGAAGAGGGTTAACAGAGGACCTGGGGTGAGAGAAGATACGAAGGTTGACAGAGGACCTGGGGTGAGAGAGGACAGGAGATGACAGAGGACTTGGAGTGAGAGAAGAGAAGAGGGTTGACAGAGAACCTTGGGTACGAGGACAGGAGGGTTAACAGAGGACCTGGGGTGAGAGAAGACAAGAAGACTGACAGAGGACCTGGGTGATAGAAGACACGAGGGTTGACAGAGGACCTGGGATGAGAGAGAACAGGAGGTTAACAGAGGACTTGGGGTGAGAGAAGACACGAGGGTTGACAGAGAACCTTGGGTGAGAGGACAGGAGGGTTAACAGAGGACCTGGGGTGAGAGAGGACAGGAGATAACAGAGGAACTGGGGTGAGAGAAGAGAGTTAACAGAGGACCTGGGGTGAGAGAAGACACTAAGGTTGACAGAGGACCTGGGGTGAGAGAGGACAGAAGATAACAGAGGACCTGGGGTGAGAGAAGAAAAGAGGGTTAACAGAGGACCTGGGGTGAGAGAAGACAGGAGATAACAGAGGACCTGGGGTGAGAGAGGACATGAGATAACAGAGGACCTGGGGTGAGAGAAGAGAAGAGGGTTAACAGAGGACCTGGGGTGAGAGAAGACACTAAGGTTGACAGAGGACCTGGGGTGAGAGAGGACAGGAGATAACAGAGGACTTGGAGTGAGAGAAGAGAAGAGGGTTAACAGAGGACCTGGGGTGAGAGAAGATACGAAGGTTGACAAAGGACCTGGGGTGAGAGAGGACAGGAGATGACAGAGGACTTGGAGTGAGAGAAGAGAAGAGGGTTAACAGAGGACCTCGGGTGAGAGAAGACACGAAGGTTTACAGAGGACCTGGGGTGAGAGAGGACAGGAGATAACAGAGGACTTGGAGTGAGAGAAGAGAAGAGGGTTAACAGAGGACCTGGGGTGAGAGAAGACACGAAGGTTGACAGAGGACCTGGGGTGAGAGAGGACAAGAGATAACAGAGGACTTGGGGTGAGAGAAGAGAAGAGGGTTAACAGAGGACCTGGGGTGACAGAAAACACGAAGGTTGATAGAGGACCTGGGGTGAGAGAGGACAGGAGATAACAGAGGACTTGGGGTTAGAGAAGAGAAGAGGGTTTACAGAGGACCTGGGGTGAGAGAAGACACGAAGGTTGACAAAGGACCTGGGGTGAGAGAGGACAGGAGATAACAGAGGACCTGGGGTGAGAGAAGAGTAGAGGGTTAACCGAGGACCTGGGGTGAGAGAAGACACGAAGGTTGACAAAGGACCTGAGGTGAGAGAGGACAGGAGGTAACAGAAGACTTGGGGTGAGAGAAAAGAAGAGGGTTGACAGAGAACCTTGGGTGAGAGGAGACACGAGTATTGACAGAGGACCTGGGGTGAGAGAGAACAGGAGGTTAACAGAGGACTTGGGGTAAGAGAAGACACTAGGGTTGATAGAGGACCTGGAGTGAGAGAAGACAAGAGGGTTGACAGAGGACCTTGGGTGAGTGGACAGGAGGGTTAACAGAGGACCCTGGGTGAGAGAAGATAAGAGGGTTGAGAGAGGACCTGGTGTGAGGGAAGGCAAGAGGGTTGACAGAGGACCTGGAGTGCGAGAGGACGTTTGTTAAAAGAAATCCTCGGATGTGAGAAGACCATGGGTATGGAAGATGTTCTTGGAGTGGCTGATGCGGAACCTGAGGCTGAGAGAAGACCTAAAAATGAAATGACCTGAGGCCTACCT
Source organism: Macrobrachium rosenbergii (assembly GCF_040412425.1). Taxonomy (NCBI): domain Eukaryota; kingdom Metazoa; phylum Arthropoda; class Malacostraca; order Decapoda; family Palaemonidae; genus Macrobrachium; species Macrobrachium rosenbergii. Next base: position 66,351,253 of record NC_089752.1, read on the forward strand.
GAGGACCTCGGGTGCTAAAAACAGACCTGGCGGTAGGAAAGACCCAGGGAGAAAGACAAGACCGCAAGGGGTTATGGGGTGAGAGATGGGCCTGGGGTGAGAAAGGAGGGAGAACTGTTTAGGTGTTGGGCGGGGGGGGGGAGAAGAGGGAGGCCTCTTCTATCAGTTCTCTACAGCTCGCCGCCAATCGATTCCGCTCCAGTAATTTACCTGAAGAGATCAGAAGTTATAATGAGCATATCTATCATAAGGACACATTTTTAATCACAACCAGTCGTCTTCGCTTAAATAAAGTTTATAAAGGCAAAACTGCCCAGGTGGTGATCAAACTATTTATATTAAGATTTTTGCAAATTTAATAATTTAAAAAAGTTTCAATATTGGATCCTTGGAAGACACGCCTGGGCGATGGCACCAATTTTTTTTTTTTTTTTTCACGGATTTAACACCTTAACCATTTAAAATTTATTTATTATGGAAATTGCAGATTTCTAGTAAAACGGTCCATAGATGAATTTTGTGGATTATGCCCCTTTTCTTTAGCGATGAATCTGGCATAACACTAGTAAAAAATAAAACGATGATAACATTTGACTTCTATTATAATGTATTTAAAGAACATTCACTCAAAATCAACTCAAGATATTCCCCATATATATACTTGAGCCACGAGAACATGCAATATTTTACATTTCGACAGAAAGCACAGGCTATATTATTATAGTAAGCATCAAGCTTTCCTGAAGTAAACTTGAGAAAAGTTTGAACTTAACAATAAAAAACAGCAGCTCTCTTTACTCTAACTCGGGAAACTGTACAACCTAACAATTTGGGGAACCTGCAAGGAAAAAAAAATATTTCAGACCAAATAATTCAGATGTCCACAATGAACGTAACTTGAAAGAACCCAACTTCGTTTACTTCAGGAGACATCAAAAGGAATCTTGAAATTCCTGGACACCGCTTGAGCATGGAAGACATCGCTTGTCTTCATTTAAAAGAAATTCGAAATAAATTCGTAGTCTTGCTGGGATGTTGAAAGAAGCTGACTGACTTCTTTCGAGTGGACTTGAAAAAAATCCTTCGGCTGCATTAAAGAGACATTAAAAAAAAAAAAATAAATTTTCAAAGAGAACCTGATAAAATTACTTGACATCGTACAGGGCAAACTGGAATAACTCTTATTATCTTTAATTTAATAAAAGTAATTTGTTCTGATTTAGAATAAATCAAAACAAATAGGTTTTTCAGCATCTAAAGCAACTTAAAACAGGTTCTGCATCCCTTTGCCATATAAGAAATCGAAACAAATCAACTTTCTGCATCAAAAAGGGAATAAAAAAAAATACTTGCCTTCAAGATGAAACCTAAAATCAACCCCATGAGAGCACTAAAAAAAAAAAAACTCCCCTAAGATCTCGTCACAGAATATCCTTTTAAATGTGGAAGACCGGAAGCTTCCACATTCCTTTTGCTCTTCAACATCACGAGTTTTGAGGCCCCCACCCCAATTAGCCCGGGCTAATACGGCGACGTTAAAAGGTCTAAATGGCCATTTTTACTGTTTAAGAGCTTTCGTTCTAACGCACCATTTGAACCCTGAAAGTCACTGTCCTTGTATCTTTTACTGTCGGATTTGTACCTCTTTTACGGCGTGTCTTCCGCTGGTATTACTCTCTTTGGCTATTTTCTGGCTTCTCTCTCTCTCTCTCTCTCTGTTCATTCGTCTATTCATTTTTCTGTGGCATCCTTCTCTCATCTTTGTTTAAAGTACATTCCTAAAAAAAAAATGCACGTTCATTATACACACATATACATACATACATACATACACTATGTACACACACACACACACATATTATATAATATATATATATACACATATATATATATATATATATATATATATATATATATTATATAACATACACACACACATATATATATATATAAATATATATATATATATATATATATATATATATTTTTTTTTTTTTTTTTTGCTTATAAAAATATGTTGACAGAGATATATTTTCATTGACACAAAACTATTTTTTTAAACACAAATCCGACGTCTCTTAAAGTGTTACCACCTTGCCCTTCACCGAAATCGAGAAATGTTCAGCAAATCCGAAAAGAGATGGCCACCACTAATTCTGATCCCACGTGCTCACAGTTCCCTCCCCAGCCACAATGGCAAGAACAGAACGCGAATATTAGCTTATGCGGTCTTTCAGCTTCCTGTAAAGAGCTGGATGGAGAAATTGAATATTCAAACTCTGGAATTCCAGCAACATTTCTAGAGCGATGATTGCATTTCTAAATTAACGCTTTGACTTTCCCTCCTTTCAGTGGTGCAAAAAATTTGGAAGATTTCACCCGCATAACTTCACGTGGTTGTTAGATGACTTCACATTACTATACATCTTATATGTATTACAGAATGAAGAATGACAAGTTGGTGGAAAGTGTGTACAATATAGACGTATTAGGAGGAAGGAGGAGAGGAAAAGCTAGGATGGGCTGGCTAGATGGAGTGAAGAAGGTATTAGAAAAGAAGGGTCTTAGTTTCCAGAATCAAGATAGCGTATGAGTGCGTGCAAGATCAAGGTGAATGGCTCAGGGTGCGTGCGTGAGGCTGTGTGCGTAGGAGAGTGACATTGCTGACGAGCGTTCTGTGTAAGTGTACCAAGGGTTTAATGTTGAAAGTTTTATATACACGGGTTTCATCCACGACTCAGCAAAGTATGAAGGCAGCACTAATATTTACACACACACATAGGCTATATATATATATATATGTATACGTGTGTGTATTTTGCGTGTGCGCGCATGCATGTGTGTGTGTGTGTTTTGTGAGAGAGAGAGAGAGAGAGAGAGAGAGAGAGAGAGAGAGAGAGAGAGAGAGAGAGAGAGAGAGAGAGAGAAAGAGCAAATCGACTTCTGTCATTCTAACTTCAACAATCACTTCCGCAACAATTCTTTGAACATTAAAAAATAGTTTCGATAAGCCCAAATGAAAATTCCTTACTTTACTAACTTTTCATCTAAATAATTCGAAAACAAACTGTAAACATCATTTCAGAGTCAATGAAAACTTCAGCAGCATTTTCGCACTATAAATTTATGATTTAATGTAAGGCGCGAGGTTTGCACTGCCTACGAATTTTAATCTACATTATAAATCTGAGTGAATATAATGGACCGATAGGAAAAGTCTCCACGCCAAGGGGTATCTTACCATGAAAAGAAAAGTTGGGGAATATCTTGTAAGTTAAAATACGTGAAGGAATATTTCATCATGGGTAAAAGATATATCACGTGAGAAAATATCCGCTAACTTTTTTTCTGTCTTTTACTAAAACAAAATCGAATGAAATCAGGATGAGTAAGGAGGAGAAAAGAAGGAGAAGACAAGAGAAGAGGTGGTACATATACAGTGCATGCACATGATACAGAGAAGAGAAGAGGTGGTACATACCACAGTGCATGCACATGATACAGAGAAGAGAAGAGGTGGTACATACAGTGCATGCACATGATACAGAGAAGAGAAGAGGTGGTACATACCACCAGTGCATGCATGATACAGAGGAAGAGAAGAGTGGTACATACCACAGTGCATGCACATGTTACAGAGAGAAGAGAAGAGGTTATGCATATCTCAGTGCAAGTACATGTTACAGAGAAGAGAAGAGGTTGTATATACAGTGCACATGCATGATACAGATACAGAGAAGAGAAGAGGTAGTACCTATACCACAGTGCATGGACATGATACAGAGAAGAGAAGAGGTGGTACATACCACAGTGCATGCATGATCAAGCAGAGAGAAGAGAGAAGAGTGCATGCACATGTTACAGACAGTGCATGGACATCAGTGCATGCACATGAAGAGAAGAGAATAGTGGTACATACCACAGTGCATGGACATGATACAGAGAAGAGAAGAGGTGGTACATACCACAGTGCATGCACATCATACAGAGAAGAGAAGGTGGTACATACCACAGTGCATGGACATGATACAGAAGAAGAGAATAGGTGGTACATACCACAGTGCATGGACATGATACAGAAAAGAGAAGAGGTGGTACATACTACAGTGCATGGACATCATACAGAGAACAGAAGAGGTGGTACATGCCACAGTGCATGGACATCATACAGAGAAGAGAGAAGAGGTAGTACATACCACAGTGCATGGACATCATACAGAGAAGAGAAGAGGAGACAGAGGAGTGCATACATGATACAGAGAAGGGAAGAGGTGGACATATCTCAGTGCATGCACATGATACAGAGAAGAGAAGAGGTGGTACATACCACAGTGCATGGACATCATACAGAGAAGAGAAGAGGTGGTACATACCACAGTGATTGGACATCATACAGAGAAGAGAAGAGGTAGTACATACCACAGTGCATGGACATGATACAGAGAAAAGAAGAGGACAAGTGCATGCACACATGATACAGAGAAGAGAAGAGGTTGCATACGGACATCACATGACACAGAGAAGAGAAGAGGTTGTACATACGAAAGTGCATGCACATGATACAGAAGAGAAGGTGGTACATATATCAGTGCATGCACATGATACAGAGAAGAGAAGAGGTGAATTGCATACCACAGTGCATGCACACATACAGAAGAGAAGAGTGGTGCACCACAGTGCATGCACATGATACAGAAGAGAAGAAGTACACACCACAGTGCATGTGATACAGAGAAGAGAAGAGGTACATACTCACATGCATGCACATGATACAGAAGAAAAGAGGTTGTACATATCTCAGTGCATGCACATGTTACAGAGAAGAGAATAGTGGTACATATCTCACAGTGCATGCACATGATACAGAGAAGAGAAGAGGTACATACCACAGTGCATGGACATGATACAGAAGAGAAGAGGTGGTATACCACAGTGTAAGTGGACATCAGACAGAGAAGAGAAGAGGTAGTACATACTCACAGTGCATGACATCATACAGAGAAGAGAAGAGGTGGTACATACCACAGTGCATGTCATCATACAGAAGAAGAGAATAGGTGGTACATATCTCAGTGCACATGGACATGTACAGAGAAGAGAAGAGGTGGTACATACCACAGTGCATGGACATCATACAGAGAAGAGAAGAGGTAGTACATACCACAGTGCATGGACATCATACAGAGAAGAGATAAGAGGTAGTACATATCACAGTGCATGGACATCATACACAGAGAAGAGAAGAGGTGGTACATACTACAGTGCATGGACATCATACAGAGGAAGAGAAGAGGTAGTACCACAGTGCATGGACATCATACAGAGAGGAGAAGAGGTGGTACATACCACAGCACAGACATCATACAGAGAAGAGAAGAGGTGGACAGTGCATGGACATCATACAGAGAAGAGAAGAGGTGGTACATACCACAGTGCATTGGACATCATACAGAGAAGAGAAGAGGTGGTAGGTACATACCACAGTGCATGGACATCATACAGAGGAAGAGAAGAGGTGGTACATACTACAGTGCATGGACATCATACAGAGAAGAAGAGGTGTTACATACACACAGTGCATGCACATGATACAGAGAAAAGAAGAGGTTGGTAAATATCTCAGTGCATGCACATGATACAGAGAAGAGAAGAGGTGGTACATACCACAGTGCATGGACATGATACAGAGAAGAAGAAAGGTGAGTACATACCACAGTGCATGGACATGATACAGAGAAAAGAAGAGGTCATACCACAGTGCATGCACATGATACAGGAGAAGAGGTTGTACATACTGAAAGTGCATGCAATAAGGATACAGAAGAGCATGGACATCAGTGCATGCACATGATACAGAGAAGAGAAGATGTGGTACATACCACAGTGCATGGACATCACAGAAGAGAAGAAGGTGGTACATATCACAGTGCATGCACATGATACAGAAGAGAAAAGGTGGCATATCACCACAGTGCATGCACATGATACAGAGAAGAGAAGAGGTGGTGCATACCACAGTGCATGCACATGATGCAGGAAGAGAAGAGGGTTGTACATACCACAGTGCATGCACATGTTACAGAGAAGAGAATAGGTGGTACATACAGTGCATGCACATGATACAGAGAAGAGAAGAGGTGGTGCATACCACAGTGCATGGACATGATACAGAGAAGAGAAGAGGTTGTGGCTAGCAGTGCATGCACATGGTACAGAGAAGAGAAGAGGTAGTACATACCACAGTGCATGGACATCATACAGAGAAGAAAGAGGTGGTACATACCACAGTGCATGCACATACAGAGAAGAGAATAGAGTGGTACATACCACAGTGCATGCACATGATACAGAGAAGAGAAGAGGGTACATACCATGGTGCATGCACATCATACAGAGAAGAAAGAGGTGATGCATACCACAGTGCATGGACATCATACAGAGAAGAGAAGAGGTTGTACATACAGAAAGTGCATGACACATGATACAGAAAGAGAAGAATTGGTACATATCTCAGTGCATGCACATGATACAGAAGAGAGGGGTTGGTACATATCCTGTGCATGCACATGATACAGAAGAAGAGGTGGTACATACCAGTGCATGGACATCATACAGAGAAGAGAAAGGTGGTACATACCACAGTGCATGCACATCATACAGAGGAGAAGAGGTGGTACATACCACAGTGCATGACATCATACAGTGAGAAGAGAAGAGGTGGTACATACCATGGTGCATGGACACATGATACAGAGAAGAGAAGAGGTTACATATCCAGTGCATGCACATGATACAGAGAGAAGAGAAGAGGTGGTGCATATCTCAGTGCATGCACATGATACAGAGGAAGAAGGTGGTACATACCACAGTGCATGCACATGATACAGAAGAGAAGAGGTGGTACATACCACAGTGCATGCACATGATACAGAGAAGAGAAGAGGTGGTACATACCACAGTGCATGCACATGATACAGAAAAGAGAAGAGGTGGTGTAGCACCACAGTGCATGCACATGATACAGAGAAGAAAGAAGAGGTTGTACATACCACAGTGCATGCACATGGTACAGAGAAGAGAAGAGGTGGTGCATGCAGTGCATGCACATGATACAGAGAAGAAAAGAGGTGGTACATACCACAGTGCATGCACATGATACAGAGAAGAGAAGAGTGGTACATACCATGGTGCATGCATGATACAGAGAAGAGAAAGAGGTGGTGCATACCACAGTGCATGCCACATGATACAGAGAGAAAAGAAGAGGTGATACACACTACATTTGCATGCACATGATACAGAGAAGAGAAGAGGTTGTACATACGAAAGTGCATGCACACATGATACAGAAGAGAAGAGGTGGTACATATCTCAGTGCAGCGCACATGATACAGAGAAGAGAAGAGGTGGTACATACCACAGTGCATGCACATGATACAGAAGAGAAGAGGTGGTACATACCACAGCATGCACATGACAGAAGAGAAGAGGTGGTACATACCACAGTGCATGCACATGATACAGAGAGGAGAAGAGAGTGGTACAACCACAGTGCATGCACATGATACAGAGAAGAGAGAAGAGAGTGGTACATACCACAGTGCATGCATATGATACAGAGAGGAGAAGTGAGTGGTACATACCACAGTGCATGCACATGAACAGACAGAGAGAGAAGGAGTGGTACATACCACAGTGCATGCATATGATACAGAGAGGAGAAGGAGTGGTACATACCACAGTGTATGCACATGATACAGAGAGGAGAAGGTGGTACATACCACAGTGCATGCATATGATACAGAGAAGAGAAGGAGTGGTACATACCACAGTGCATGCACATGATACAGAGAGGAGAAGGAGTGGTACATACCACAGTGCATGCATATGATACAGAGAGGAGAAGGAGTGGTACATACCACAGTGCATGCACATGATACAGAGAGGAGAAGGAGTGGTACATACCACAGTGCATGCATATGATACAGAGAGGGAGAAGGAGTGGTAGACCACAGTTCATGCACATGATACAGAGAGGAGAAGGAGTGGTACATGCCACAGTGCATGCATATGATACAGAGAAGAAGGAGTGGTACATACCACAGTGCATGCACATGATACAGAGAGGAGAAGAGTGGTACATACCAAGTGCATGCATATGATACAGAGAGGAGAAGAGAAAGGAGTGGTACATACCACAGTGCATGCACATGATACAGAGAGGAGGAGTGAGTACATACCACAGTGCATGCATATGATACAGAGAGAGAAGAGACATAGAGAGGCATGCACATGATACAGAGGAGAAGAGTGGTACATACCACAGTGCATGCACATGATACAGAGAGAGGAGAAGGAGTGGTACATACCACAGTTCATGCACATGATACAGAGAAGAGAGAGGTACATACCACAGTGCATACCATGATACAGAGAGGAGACAGTGGTATATACCACAGTGATACAGAGAGAGAGAAGAGGTACATACCACAGTGCATGCATATGATACAGAGAGGAGAAGGTGGTACATACCACAGTGCATGCATGGTACATGATACAGAGAGAAGAAGAGTGGTACATACCACAGTGCATGCACATGATACAGAAAGGGGAAAGAGTGGTACATACCACAGTGCATGCATATGATACAGAGGGGAGAAGGAGTGGTACATACCACAGTGCATGCACATGATACAGTGAGAGAGAAGTGGTACATACCAAGTGCATGCATATGATACAGAGAGAGGAGAAGAGTGGTACATACCACAGTGCATGCACATGATACAGAGAGGAGAAGAGTGGTACATACCACAGTGCATGCACATGATAGAAGAGTGGTACATACCACAGTGCATGCACATGATACAGAGAAGAGAAGAGTGGTACATACCACAGTGCATGCAAAATGATACAGAGAGGAGAAGAGATGGTACATACCACAGTGCATGCACATGATACAGAGAGAGAAGGAGTGGTACATACCACAGTGCATGCATATGATACAGAGGAGAAGAGTGGTACATACCACAGTGCATGCATATGACAGAGAGGAGAGGAATGATACATACCACAGTGCATGCATATGATACAGAGAGGAGAACATACATACCACAGTGCATGCATATGATACAGAGAAGAGAAGGAGTGGTACATACCACAGTGCATGCACATGATACAGAGAGAAGGAGTGGTACATACCACATGCATGCACAATATACAGAGAGAAGAGTGGTACATACCACAGTGATTGGACATCATACAGAGAAGAGAAGAGGAGTACATACCACAGCATGACATCATAATAGAGAGGAGAAGAGGTGGTACATAAATTACAGTGCATGGACATCAAGGTGAGAAGAGAAGAGGGTACATACCACAGTGCATAAAACATGGATACAGGAGAAAAGAAGTGAGGGCATATTATCTCAGTGCATGCACATGATACAGAGAAGAGAAAAGGTGGTATATTCACAGCATGCACATGATACAGAGAAGAGAAGAGGTGGCATACCACAGCATGCACATGACGACAAGAGAAGAGGCTGAAGATCTCAGCATATATATGCAACATGTTACAGAGAAGAGAAGAGGTGGTACATACGAAAGTGCATGCATGCACATGATACAGAGAAGAGAAGAGGTGGCACATACCCAGTGCATGCACATGATACACAGAGAAGAGAAGTGGTGGTACATGCATGGACATCATACAGAGAAGAGAAGAGGTAGTACATCACATGGACATCACACAGAGAAGAGAAGAGGTGGTACATACCACAGCATGACATCGATACAGAAGAGAAAAAGGTGGTACACACCACAGCATGCACATCATACAGAGAGAAGAGAAGAGGTGGTACATACCACAGTGCATGCACATAAGACAGAGAAGAGAAGAGGTTGTACATATCTCAGTGCACATGGACATGTTACAGAGAAGAGAACAGGTGGTGCATACCACAGTGCATGGACATCATACAGAGAAGAGAAGAGGTGGTACACATACCACAGTGCATGCACATGATACAGAGAAGAGAAGAGGTGGTACATATCAAAGTGCATGGACATCATACAGAGAAGAGAAGAGGTGGTACATACCACAGCATGGACATCATACAGAGAAAAGAGAAGAGGTACATACCATTAAAGCATGGACATCGTACAGAGAAGAGAAGAGGTGGTACACAACAGCATGGATGGACATCATACAGAGAAGAGAAGAGGTGGCACATACCACAGTGCATGGACACTCATACAGAAGAAAAGAGGTGGTACATACCACAGTGCATGGACATGATACAGAGAAGAGAAGAGGTGGTACATAAAATTACATTATGCATGGACATGATACAGAGAAGAGAAGAGGTGGTGCATATATTAACAGTGCATGCACACATGATACAGAAGAGAGGGGAGATGGTAACATCTCCACAGTGCATGCACATGATACAGAGAAGAGAAGAGGAGGGTACATAACACAGTGCATGGACATCATACAGAAAAGAAGAGGGTATACATACCACAGTGCATGCACATGATACATATGAGAAGAGAAGAGGTTGCACATACCACATGGTACATGGTGCATACAGCATGCACATGATAAGAGAAGAAAAGTGGTACATATACCACAGTGCATGCACATGATACAGAGAAGAGAAGAGATGGTACATACCCAGTGCATGCACATGATATGAGAAGAGAAGAGGGGGCATACCACAGTGCATGCACATGATACAGAGAAAAGAAGTGCATGACAGTGCATACCACAAGTGCACATGATACAGAGAAGAGAAGAGATTGTACATACCACAGTGCATGCACATGATACAGAGAAGAGAAGAGGTGGTACATATCACAGCATGCATGATACAGAGAAGAGAAGAGGTGGCAGATACAGAAAAAGAAGAAGAGGTGGTGCATACCACAGTGCATGCACATGATACAGAGAAGAGAAGAGGTTGTACATACCACAGTGCATGCACATGATACAGAGAAGAGAAGAGGTAGTACATACAGTGCATGCACATGATACAGAGAAGAGAAGAGGTACATACCACAGTGCATGCAGATGACACAGAAGAGAAGAGATGGTGGCACATGGTGCATGCAGACATACCAGAAGGCACATGGCACCATGGTGATACAGAGAAGAGAAGAGGTGGCACACCATGGTGCATGCAGATGACACACATCCACAGAGAGAAGGAAAGAGGTGGTACATACCATGGTGCATGCAGATTACATGACATACACAAACCATGGTGCACAGAGAGAAGAGAAGAGGTTGATACAGAGAAGGAAACCACAATGGTGCATGCAGATGACACAGAGAAGAGAAGAGGTGGTACAAACCATCAGTGCATGCACATGATACAGAGAAGAAAGAGGTGGTACATACCATGGTGCATGCACAGAGAATACAGACATGAGCACAAACCATGGTGCATGCACATACAGAGAAGGAAAGATGCACATGATACAGAGAAGAAGAGGTGGTACCATGGTGCATGCAGATGCATGCAAAACATGATACAGAGAAGAGAAGAGGTGGTGCAGATGACACAGAGAAGGAAAGAGGTGGCACATACCTGTGTGCATGCAGCATGCACATGATACAGAGAAGAGAAGTAGACAAACCACAGTGCATGCAGATGACACAGAGAAGGGAAAGAGGTGGCACAAACCATGGTGCATGCAGACACACAGAGAATGAAAGATACAGAGAAGAGAAGAGGTGGCACATACATGGTACCACAGTGCATGCACACATGCAGATACAGAGAAGGGAAGAGGTGGTGGCATACAGAGAAGGAAAGATCACATGGTGCATGCACATGACACAGAGAAGGAAGAGGGACACAAAATGGTGCATGCAGATGATACATACCACAGTGCATGCACATGATACAGAGAAGAGAAGAGGTGGTACATACCACAGCATGCACATGATACAGAGAAGAGAAGAGGTGGTACATACACAGTGCATGCACATGAACAAAGAAGAGAAAGAGTGGTACACACCACAGTGCATGCACATGATACAGAAGAGAAGAGATGGCATGCACACCAGAGTACATACCACAGTGCATGCATGATACAGAGAAGAGAAGAGGGTGGTACATACCACAGTGCATGCACATGATACAGAGAAGAGAAGAGCTGGTGCATACCTACAGTGCATGCATATGATACAGAGAAGAGCAGTGGTACATACCACAGTGCATGCACATGATACAGATGAACATGATACAGAGAAGAGGTGGTACAGTACATACATGCCAGAGAGAATGAGACATACCACAGCATGCACATGATACAGAGAAGAGAAGAGGTGGCATTTACCACAGTTCATGCACATGATACAGAGAAGAGAAGGAGTGGTACTAACAGTTCATGCACATGATACAGAGAGGAGAAGGAGTGGTACATGCCACGGTGCATGCACATGATTACAGAGGAAGGAAAGAGTGGTACATACAACAGTGCATGCACATGATACAGAGAGGAGAAGGAGTGGTACATGCCACGGTGCATGCACATGATACAGAAGGAAAATTGGTACATACAAGAGTGCATGCATGATACAGAGAGGGAGAAGAATTAGTACATATACAGTGCACATGCACACATAAATACAAGAGAAGGAAAGAATTGGTACATAAAACAGTGCATACATGATACAGAGAGAGGAGAAGGAGTGGTACATGCCACGGTGCATGCACATGATACAAGAAGGAAAAGGTGGTACATACAACAGTGCATGCACATGATACAGAGAAGAGAAGAGGTGGTACATACACAGTTCATGCACATGATACAAGAGGAAGAGGCATATGTGCATGCATATGATACAAGAGAGGAGAAGAGGTAGTGCCCACCACAGTTCATGCACATGATACAGAGAAGAGAAGGAGGGTGGCAGTGCATATAAAAATACAGAGACAACAAGGTGCATGCACATGCATATGATACAGAGAGGAGGTGAGAAGAGGTGCATGCACATACAGAGAAGGAACAAGTGGTACATACAGTGCATGCACATGATACAGAGAAGAGAAGAGGTGGTACATATCAAAGTGCATGCACATCATACAGAGAAGAGAAGAGGTAGTACATGCACAGTGCATGGACATGATACAGAGAAGAGAAGAGGTGGTACATACCACAGTGTATGACATCGATACAGAGAAGAGATGATAGGTGGTACACACCACAGTTCATGCACATCATACAGAGAAGGAGAAGAGGTACATACCACAGTGCATGCACATAAATGATACAGAGAGGAGAAGCATGGTACATACCATATACAGAGAAGAGGAGAAGGAGTGGGTACTACCAGTGTTCATGCACATGATACAGAGAAGAGAAATGATAGTACATACCACAGTGCATGGACATCATACAGAGAAGAGAAGGAATAGTACATACCACAGTGCATGCATATGATACAGAAGAGAGGGGTGGTACATATCTACAGTGCATGCACATGAGACAGAAGGAATTAATTGCATACCACAAGATGCATATGGTACAGAGAAGACAGAGTGCATGCGATACACAGTGCATGCACAGAAATAGAAAGAGAGAAAAGTGTGGTACATACCATTAGGTGCATGACATGATACAGAGAGGGGAGAAGAGGTGGTACATACCAGTGCATGCCTGATTACAGAGATGGACAGGTGGAAGGTACATGCCACAGTGCATGCATATGAAGAGAAGAGGTGTTACATGCACACAGTGTATGCACATGATACATGGACATTGGTACATGCCACAGTGCATATGAGAAGAGAGGAGAAGGTGGTACATATCACAGTGCATGCACATGATACAGAGAAGAGGAGGAGGTGGTACATACAGTGCATGCAGATGGGGAGGCACAGTGGTACATGCCACAGTGCAGAAGATACAGAAGGAGAGGCATAAATTACCACAGTGCATGCATATGATACAGAGAGGAGAAGAGATGGTACACCACCACAGTGCATGCACATGATACAGAGAAGTACACCACAGTGCAGAAGAGAGAAGAGGGGTATACCACAGTGCATGCACATGACAGAAAAGGAGAGGTGGTACATGCCACAGTGCATGCATGCACATGATACAGAGAGAAGAGAAGAGGTTGTACATACCACAGTGCATGCATATGGTACAGAGGAAGAGAAGGAGTGGTACATACCACAGTTCATGCACATGATACAGAGAAGAAAAGAGTGCATGCATATGATAGGACAGTGGTGCATGCACATGATACAGAGAAGAGAAGAGATGGTACATACCACAGTGCATGCATATGACAGAGAAGAGAAGGAGGTGAGGCATACCACAGATGCATGCACATGATACAGAGAAAAGAAGAGGTGGTACATACCACAAGTGCATGCATATGAACAGAGAGAGAAGGAGATGCACCACAGTGCATTGTACATACGAAAGTATGGTGCATCTACAGTGCATGCATATGATACAGAAGAGAAGAGGTGGTACATATCACAGTGCATGCACATGATACAGAGGGGAGAAGAGGTTACATACCACAGTGCATGCACATGATACAGAAAAGGAGAGGAACATGCATATGATACAGAAGAAGAGGTGGTACATACCACAGTGCATGCACATGATACAGAAGAGAAGAGGTGGTACACCACAGTACGTACATATGATACAGAGGAGAAGGTGTTATGCACATATGATTCAGAGAAGGAAGAGGTAGTACATACCACAGTGCATGCATATGATACAGAAGAGAAGAGGTACATACCACAGTGCATGCACATGATACAGAGAAGAGAAGGATTAATTACATACCACAGTTCATGCACATGATACAGAGAAGTACATACCATGGTGAAGAGGTGGTACTACCACATCCATACAAAGAAGACAAAGAAGAGATGTACATACACAGTGCATACATAATACAGGGGAAGAGGTGGTACATACCACAGTGCATGCACATGATAGAGAGAAGAGAAGAGCACATGATACAGACCACAGTGCATGGACAGTGCATGAACAGAGAAGAAAGAGGTACATACCACAGTGCAGACAATATGATACAGAGAAAGAGAAGAGAGAACATACATACCCACAGTGCATGCAAATGATACAGAGAAGAAGAGGTGGTACATACCACAGTGCATGCACATGATACAGAGAAGAGAAGAGGTGGTGTACACACCACAGTGGCAGAAAAAAATGCACATGATACAGAGAAGAGAGAGAGGTGGTACATACCACAGTGCATGAACATGATACAGAGAGGAAGAAGTGGTACATACCACATGTACAGATATGATACACAGGGATACAAAGAAGAGAAGTGGTACATACCACAGTGCATGCACATGATACAGAGAGGAGGAAGAGGTGGTACATACCACAGTGCATGCACATGATAAAAAGAAGAGAAAGGATGTGGTACATACAGTGCATGCAAAGATACAGAGACAGGGAAGAGGTGGCACATACCACAGTTCATGCCAGAGAAGGAAAAAGGTGGCCACATACCACAGTGCAGACAGTGGCACATGATGACACAGAGAAGGAAGAGGTGGCACATATCACAGTGCATGCACATGATACAGAGAAGAAGAAGGTGGTACATACCACAGTAAGGAAGATGCACATGATACAGAGAAGGGAGGATAGATGGTGCATGCAGATGACACATATACCGTGGTGCATGCAGATGACACAGAGAAGGAAAAGGTACATGCAGATGACACAGAGAAGGAAAGAGGTGGCAGATGCATGGAGAAGAGTTCATGCAAAACCATACAGAGAGAGAAGGAAAGAGGTGGCACAAACCATGGTGCATGCAGTTCAGAGAAGTAAGGAGATGCACATACCATGGTGCATGCAGACAGAGAAGAGGAAGGAGGTGGCACATACCATGGTGCAACACAGAGTTCAGGTGGCACACATACCGGGCGGGTGCATGCAGATGACAGAAGTCAAGGAAAGGATGGTACATACCATGGTGCAAGCAGATGACACAGAGAGGTGGCACAAACCAGAGAGAGCACAAAGGTGCATGCAGATGCAGAGAAGGAAAGAATACACTACATGCAGATGACAGAGAGAAGGAAGAGTGGTACATACCAGTGCATGCAGATGATGCAGAGAAGGGAAGGGAGGTGATACCATGGTGCATGCAGATGACACAGAGAAGGAAAGAGTGGCACAAACCATGGTGCATGCAGATGCAGTGAGGTGGCACAAATCAGGTTCATGCAGATGACAGAGAACCTGGCACATACCACAGTTCATGCAGATGACACAGAGAAGGGAAGAGGTGCATGCAGATGACACAGAGAAGGAAAGAGGTGTACAAACCAGGTGCATGCACATGATACAGAGAGGTGAAGCATGGTGCAGGTACATGACACAGAGAAGGAAAAGAGGTGGCACAAACCATGGTGCATGCAGATGACCACAGAGAAGGAAAGATGGTGCATGCAGATGACACAGAGAAGGAAAGAGGTGGCACATGGTGCATGCAGATGACACAGAGAGAAAGAGAAAAAGAGAAGATCAGGTGGATAAGAGAGAAGGAGAAAGAGGTGGCATACCATGGTGCATGCAGATGACACAGAGAAGGGGAAAGAGGTGGCACAAAACCATGGTGCATGCAGATGACAGGAAGATGGCATAAAAATGCAGATGACACAGAGAAGGAAAGAGGTGCATACCATGAGCAGAGAAGAAGAAGTGTGGCACAAACCATGGTGCATGCAGATGACCACAGATGACACAGAGAGAAGCAGATGACACACATGAGAGAAGCAGAGAAGAGGTGGTACATACCATGGTGCATGCATGATGACACAGAGAAGGAAGGAGTGCACATACCATGGTGCATACATGACAGAGAGGAAAGAGGTGGTACAAACCACAGTGGTCATGCACATGAAGGAAAGAGGTGGCACAAGGAGCATGCAGATACATGAAAGAGGTGTGGCACAAACTATGGTATGCAGATGATGCAGAAGGAAGGAGGTGGCACAAACCAGTGCATGCATATGACACAGAGAAGGAAAGTGGTATATGCAGATGACAGAGAAGGAAGGAGGTGGCGCAAACCATGGTGCATGCAGATGACAGAGGAGAAGAGGTGGCACAAAAGTGGTACATACCACAGTGCAGATGACAGACAGAGAAAAATGGCACAAAACCATGGTGCATGCAGATGACACAGAGAAGGAAAGATGGTACAAACCATGGTGCACTGGCACAAACCATGGTGATGCAGATGACAGAAGAAGGGAAAGTGGCACATACCATGGTGCACATGCAGATACAGAGAAGGAAGAAGAGGCATACCATGGTGCATGCAGACATACCACGGTGCATGCAGATGATACAGAGAAAGGAAAGGTGGCACAAACCATGGTGCATGCAGATGATGCAGAGAAGGAAGGGTGAAACATGGTGCAGCAGACAGACACAGAGAAGGAAAAGAGGTGGCACAAACCATGGTGCATGCAGATGATGCAGAGAAGGAAGAGGTGGCACATACCATGGTGCATGCAGATGACACAGAGAAGGGAAGAGTGGCACAAACCATGGTGCATGCAGATGATACAGAAGGGAAAGGTGGAACCATGGTGGATGCAGGTGACACATAAAACCATGGTGCATGCAGATGACACAAGAGAAGGAAAGAGGTGGGCACATACCATGATGCATGCAGATGACACAGAAGAAGGAAAAGAGGTGGCACAAACCATTGTGCCATGCAGATGACATAGAGAAGGAAGAGAGGTGGCACAAACCATGGTGCATGCAGATGACACAGAGAAAAGAAGAGGTGGCACAAACCATGGTGCATGCAGATGACACAGAGAGGGGAAAGAGGTGGTACAAACCATAGATGATACAGAGAAGGAAAGAGGTGGCACATACCATGGTGCATGCAGATGACACAGAAGGTGGGCACACACCATGCATGCAGATGACACAGAGAAAGAAGAGGTGGCACAAACCATGGTGCATGCAGATACACAGAGAAGGTGACATGGCATACCATGGTGCATGCAGATGACACAGAGAAGGGAAAGAGGTGGCACAAACCATGGTGCATGCAGATGACACAGAGATGAGAAGAGGTGGTACAAACCATGGTGCATTCAGATGACACAGAGAGAAGGAAAGAGGTGGTACATACCATGGTGCATGCAGATTACAGAGAAGGAAAGAAGGTTGGTACATGCAGATACAGAGAAGGGTGCATGGCAGATGAGACAGAGAAGGAAAGAGGTGGTACATACCATGGTGCATGCAGATGATACAAAGAAGGAAAGAGGTGGCACAAACCATGGTGCATGCAGATGACACAGTACATACCATGGGATGATTACACAGAGAAGGAAAGACATGGCACAAACCATGGTGCATGCAGATGACACAGAGAAGGAAAGAGGTGGCACATACCATGGTGCATGCAGATGACACAGAGAAGGAAGAGTATACCATGGTGCATGCAGATGACAGAGAAGGAAAGACCATGGTGCATGTAGATGACACAGACAGGAAAGAGGTGGTATGCATGCAGATGACACATGGTGCTTGCGGATGACAGATGAGACAAGGAAAGCAGGTGGCACATACCATGGTGCATGCAGATGAGAGAAGGAAGAGGTGGCTGAAACCATGGTGCATGCAGATGACACAGAGAAGGAAAGAGGTGGCACAAACCATGGTGCATGCAGATGACACAGAGAAAGGAAGAGGTGGCACATACCATGCAGCATGCAGATGACACAGAGAAGAAAAGAGGTGGCACATACCATGGTGCATGCAGATGACACAGAAGAAGGAAGAGGTGGCACAAACCATGGTGCATGCAGATGACACAGAGAAGGAAAGAGGTGGCACAAACCATGTGGCAGATACAGAGAAGGAAAGAGGTGGCACAAACCATGGTGCCATGCAGATGACACAGAGAAGGAAAGAGGTGGCACAAACCATGGGTGATGTAGATGATACACACCACATAGAAAGAGAAAGAAGTGGTGGCACATACCATTGTGCACATGATACAAAGCAGGATGATACAGTGCAGCAAGAAAAGAAGAAAGATGGTACATACCACAGTGCATGCACATGATACAGAAGAGAAGAGGTGGCACAAAGATACAGAAGAGAAGGAGAGGTGCATGCAGATGACACAGAGAAGAGGTGTATGCACATGACATGAGAAGACATGGTGCATACCACATGCACATGATTCAGAGAGGAGAAGAGTGGGACATACCACAGTGCATGCATATGATACAGAAGAGAAAGACATACCAAGTGATTTGTACAGAGAGACACATACCACAGTGCACATGCACATGATACAAAAGAAGAAGGAGGGTACATACCACAGTGCATGCACATGATACAGAGAAGAGAGAGGAGTGGTACATACCACAGTGCATGCACATGATACAGAGAGAAGAGAAAGAGGTGGTATGCACATGAAACAGAGACAGGAGTCAGAACCTAGCAGATGATGCAGAGAGGAGAAGGAGTGGTACTTACCACAGTTCATGCACATGATACAGAAGAGAAGGAGTGGTACTACCACAGTGCATGCACATGATACAGAGAGAGAAATTGGTACATACCACAGTGCATGCACATGTTACAGAGAAGAAAGAGGTGGTACATACAACAGTACACATGATACAGAGACAGAGTGCATGCATGCACATGATACAGAGAAGAAAGAGGTGGACCATACCACAGTGCATGCACATGATACAGAGAGGGAGAAGGAGGTGGTACATGCCACAGTGCATGCACATGATACAGAGAAGGAAAGAGGTGGTACATAAAACAGACATGATACAGGAGTGGAGGAGAGTGGTACATACCACCAGTGCATGCACATGATACAGAGAAGGAAAGAGGTGGTACATATCTCAGTGCATGCACATGTTACAGAGAGGAGAAGGAATGAGTGGTACCACAGTTCATGCATTGATACAGAGAGGAGAAACAGTGCATTCACAGTGCATGCATATGATACAGAGGAAGAAGGATGGTACTTACCACAGGTTCATACTTTATGATACAGAGAGGAGGAAGGAGTGGTGCATGGATGCTATGATACAGAGAAGAAATAGAAGGTACATACAACAGTGCATGCACATGATACAGAGAGGAAGATGGTGCATGTGATACAGAGAACAAGAGGTGCATGCACATGCATACAGAGAAGAGAAGAGGGTAACATGCCACGGTGCATGCACATGATACAGAGAAGAGAAAGAGGTGGTACATACCACAGTGCATGCACATGACAGAGAGAAACAGAAGAGGTGGTACATACCACAGTGCAAAGCACATGATACAGAGAGGAGAAGGAGTGGTACATACCACATTGTGCATGGAAATCATACAGAAGAGAAGGAGTGGTACATACCACAGTTCATGCACATGATACAGAGAGGAGGAGTGGTATATACCACAGTGCATGCACAGTTCATGCAATGATACAGAGAGGAGAAGGAGTGGTACATACCAGTGCAGTGACAATAGTGGTACATGATACAGTTCATGCATATGATATAGAGAAGAGAAGGTGGTGCATACCACAGTGCATGCACATGATATAGAGAAGAGAAGAGGTGGTACATACCACAGTGCATGCATATGATACAGGGTGGTACAGAGCATGCACATGATACAGAGAAGGAGGGTGGCACATACCACAGTGCATGCACATGATACAGAGAAGACAAGAGATGGTACATGACAGCATGCACAATAGAGAGGAGGGTGATACATACCACAAGTGCATGCAAATGATACAGAGAAGAGAAGAGGTTGTACACATACCAGAGTGCATGATACAGAGAAGAGAAGAGTGCATACGCATGATGACAGAAGAAGGAGTGGTACATACCACAGTGTATGCACATGAAGAAGGAGTGGTCTGAAGACACAGAGAGGAGAAGGAGTGGTACATACCATCAGTGCATGCACATGATACAGAGAGGAGAAGGAGTGGTACATACCATGGTTCATGCATATGTGCATGCACACAGTGCATGCACATGATACAGAGAGGAGAAGATGGTACATACCACAGTGCATGCATATGATACAGAGGAGAAGGAGTGACATACCACAGTGCATGCACATGATACAGAAAGGAGAGTGGTACATACCACAGTGCATGCATATGTACAGAGAGAAGACAAGATGGTACATACCACAGTTCATGCTGAGTGCATGCACATAAAAAAAGAATGATACAGAGAGGAGAAGGTGTGGTACATACCATAGCATGCACACATGAAAGAGAAGAGGGCACATACCACAGTGCAGGTTAGTGCAGAAGGAGTCTCAGTGCATGCACATGATACAGAGAAGAGAGAAGGAGGTGGTACATACAGTGCATGCATATGATACAGAGGAGAAGAGGGCATACCACAGGATGCAGGCTGAGAAGAGTGGTACATACCACAGTGCATGACATATACAGAGAGGAGAAGAGTGGTACATGCCACAGTGCATGCATATGATACAGAGGAGAAGAGTGGTACAGCCACAGTGCATGCATATGATAGTACATACCACAGTGCATGGACATGATACAGAAAGGAGAAGAGTGGTACATACCACAGTGCATGATACATAGAGAGGGGAGTACATACCACAGTGCATGATGATACAGAGAGGAGAAGGAGTGGTACATACCACAGTGCATGCACATGATACAGAGAGGAGAAGAGGTGGTACATACCACAGTGCATGCACATGATACAGAAGAGAGAAGGAGTAGTACATACCACAGTGCATGGACATGATACAGAAAAGAGAAGAGAGTGGTACATACCACAGTGCATATGGACATAGGGGAGAATGTACATACCACAGAGCTAACATGAGAAGAGGGTGGTACATACCACAGTGCATGGACATGATACAGGAGAAGAGGAGAAGAGTGGTAGTATGCACATGATACAGAGAGGAGAAGGAGTGCATACCACAGGACATCATATACAGAGAGGAGTACACAAAGAGGTGGTACATACCAAGAGTGGCATGGACATGATACAGAGAGGAGAAGGAGTGAATTACATACCACAGTGCATGGACATGATACAGAGAAAGGAGAAAGGAGTGGTACATACCACAGTGCATGCATATCATACAGAAGGGAGAAGGGAGAGGTACATACTGGCAGTGCATGCATATGATACCACATGTGATACCACAGAGAAGGACATCATACAGAGAGGAGAAGAGGGAGAAGGAGAGGTACATACCACAGTGCATGCACATGATACAGAGAGGAGAAGGAGGTGGTACATACCACAGTGCATGCACATGATACAGAGAGGAGAAGGAGTGGTACATACCACAGTGCATGCATATGATACAGAGAGGAGAAGAGGAGGCATACATACCACAGTGCATGCACATGATACAGAAAGAGAAGGAGAGGAAGGAGTGGTACATACCACAGTGCATATGATACAGAGATATGATACAGAGAGGAGAAGGAGTGGTACATACAGTGCATGCACATGATACAGAGAGGAAGAAGTGGTACATACCACAGTACATGCATATGATACAGAGAGGAAGTGGGTTGTACATACCAGAGGAGTGCATGCATGCACATGATTCAGAGAGGAGAAGGAGTGGTACATATCTCACAGTGCATGCATGATACAGAGAAGAAGAGTGGTACATACCACAGTGCATGCACATGATACAGAGAGGAGAAGGAGTGGTACATACCACAGTTCATGCACATGATACATGACAGAGAGAAAGAAGGAGTGGTACATACCACAGTGCATATAAAAATACAGAAGACAAGAGATGGTACATACCACAGTGCATGCACATGATACAGAGAGGGAGAAGGAGTTAGTACATACCACAGTGTGCATGCAAAAATACAGAGAAGACAAGAGATGGTACATACCACAGTGCATGCATATGATGACAGAAGAGAAGGAGGTACATACCACAGCATGCATGACAGAGAGGAGACATCATACAGAGAATGATACAGAGAGAAGGTGGTACATACCACAGTGCATGCACATGATACAAGAGAAGAGAAGAGTAGTACATACCACAGTGCATGCACATGATACAGAAGGGAGAAGGAGAGGTACATACCACAGTGCATGCACAAATGATATAGAAGACAAGAGATGGTACATACCACAGTGCATGCACATGATACAGAGAGGAGAAGGAGAGGTACATGCCACAGTGCATGCAAAATGGTACAGATAAGGAGAACATACCACAGTTATGCACATGACACAGTGCATATGAGTGCATGCATACCACAGTTCATGCACATGAAAGAAAGAGGTGGTAAAGACCACAGTGCATGCACATGATACAGAGAAGAAATTAATGTAGTACATACCACAGTGCATGGACATGATACAGAGAGGAGAAGGAGTGGTACATACCAGAGGTGTTACAGTTCATGCACATGATACAGAGAGGAAAGAGTGCATGCACATGATACAGAGAAGAGAGGTTGGTAAATACCTCAGTGCATGCACATGATTCAGAGAGAGAAGAAGGAGGTGGTACATACCACAGTGCATGCACATGGACATCAGAACATGTGGTACAGTTGCATTTAATAAACAGAGAAGGAAAGAGATGGTACATACCACAGTGCATGGACATGATACTGAAGGGAGAATAGGTGGTACATACCACAGTACAGAAGCATGGACATGCACATAAACAGAGAAGAGAAGAGAAGAGGTAGGTACATACCACAGTGCATGCATGACAAAGATGATGGTACATACCAGTTCATGCACATGATACAGAGAGAAAAAGAGATGGTACATATCAAAAGTGCATGACAACATGGCCACAGAGGATGAGCAAGAGTGGTACATACACAGGTGCATGCACATGATACAGAGAGAGATAAGATGTTTTGCATACCACAGTTCATGCACATGATGCAGAGAGAGAAGAGCTGGTACATACCACAGTGCATGCACATGATACATAGAAGACCAAAAGAGAGGTGGTACATACAGTGCATGCACATGATACAGAGGAGAAGAGGTGGTGCATACCATGAGTGCATGCAAAAACAGAGAAGAGAAGAGTTGGTAAATACGTACAGTGCATGCACATGGTACAGAGAAGAGAAGAGGTGGTACATACCACAGTGCATTGCACAAAATACATAGAAGACAAAGAGGTGGTACATACCACAGTGCATGCACATGATACAAAGAAGAGAAGAGGTGGTGCATACACAGTGTCATGCACATGATACAGCAGTGAAAAGGTACATGGTGCATGCACATGATACAGAGAAGAGAAGAGGTACATACCACTTGTGCATGCACATGGCAGAGTAAAAGAGGTGGTATAGACCACAGCGCATGCTTGATGCATAAGACAAGTGCATGCACAGATACAGAGAAGAGAAGAGGTGGTACATACCATGGTGCATGCACATGATACAGAGAAGAGAGGTGGTACATACCATGGTGCATGCAGATGATACAGAGAAGAGATGTGGTACATACCACAGTGCATGCAGATGATACAGAGAAGAGATGTGGTACATATGGAGCATGCAGATGAGATATAGAAGAGTAGTCTAGTCTCTTGGGGCCACTCCAGAATTTTTTAAGGATTTTTTAGCCTCCTTCTCTTTATAAAGATGAAACATTGATATTTGTTGCTTAAGTAGAATGAATGTTGAAGCTATAAGATGAGCTGTTTGCACAGTACAGTAAGTTTAATCAAGAATTTAAAAAGTTGAAATACTAGCTTAAGATAGAAAATAGAACATTGTTTTGAGATGGCTTGGTTATTTGGAGAAAATGGATGAGGAGAGGTTGATCAGTAGTATATATAATTCTGTAGTGTTTGGAGAAAGGATTGGACCTAAAAAGTGCTAAGTGTATGGAGCGAAAGAGGTAGTGGAATGGGGAGTGAAGCTGCAGTAAAATCCAGGATGTGGGAGTGTGCATGACGATGGAGGTGAATGATGCTGAGTGTGCAGGGAGGTTTGAAGTACTGCTGATGAGCCTTCTGTGATTGCATATTTAGCGACTAAGGCTTTGAAAGTTTTATGCTCAAGGATTACTTCCTTGATTGAGCAGTTTAGTATGAATGTTGCAGGAACCATTGTCTTCGCTTTCCTCTGAAACTATCCATTATTAAAGAAGAAACAGTTTAGTATGTTGCAGGAACCATTGTCTTCGCTTTCCTCTGTAATATATATATATACAGTTTTATAGGGATATATATATATATATATATATATATACATATATATATATATATATATATATATATATATATATATATATATATATATATATATACATATATCCAAGTAGGGTGAGTCTCGACTCAGGATACAATCTCGAAGGCGAAGGGAAAGGGCTCCATTATTACAATACGCATATTATGCCGACGTTTCACAACAATTGCTATAGTCGCATTTTCAAGGCTGCAATGGTTTAAAAAAACTTCTTACAAAAAATCACATTAAAACATCGATATATAAATTATAAGACAAATAAAAACGGGGGGAATAGGCACAGTACATACCTAAACCGTAGCAGTAACAAGACTAAAACAAAAGAACACAGGAAGAGCAAGAAAGGACGAGAGAAGAAAAACATAAACAAAAGGTTAAGCAATGAACAATTGAACAGAGGTTCTTTGAGTATTTAGTGTTGGGACCGTCTTCTTTATAATAATAGATTCTAATATATTGAGGTCATTTTCATTTTGGGCTTGTCCTATTATAGAAAAATCTTTATAATTAATATCAGTTTTGCACATTTTTTGCATGATTTCTTATATTTGAGTGGTCTGGATTAGACAGTTTACATCCAGTTCTGCAGCTTACACCCTTATGAGAATCTATGCGAATCCGTAGTAGCCTCCTCGTGCATCCGACGTAAATCCCACGATCACATCCTGGGCAAACAAATTTGTAAACGACGTTCGAAGACAGGAGATGGCTAAGACGATCCTTGAATTTAAATATCGATCCGATTGTGCTTGGTTTCTTGGGTATCAGTTTCAGGTCTACAGCTGCGAACGTTCTTTGAAATATGGCAAGAAATTTCTTCCTAAAGGTGTTGTCATTTAGGTGGGGAAAATTTGCATACATTTTCATTTTCGGTACTGTTGCGATGGTAGGAGTTGGATTCATTTTGGCATTTAACATTTTATAGAGCCTTCTGGAGACTAGCCTCGTAGGAAAACAGTTATTCCTGAAATAAGTAGTTAAGAATGTAATTTCAACATGAAACATGGCCCAGGTTGAGGAATGAGTAAAAGCTCTATGTAATAAAATTGAAGTTGAAAAAACAAGAACTATAGAAATTCATACCCAACCCTGTAAAAGTACTTTTTCGGAATACACAAGGTTGAGTTTTTATTTGCCTTATAATTTATATATCGATGTTTTAATGTGATTTTTTTGTAAGAAGTTTTTTAAACCATTGTAGCCTTGAAAATGCGACTATAGCAATAATTGTCGTGAAACGTCGGCATAATAAACGTATTGTAATAATGGTCCTCCCTTCGCCTTCGAGATTATATATATATATATATATATATATATATATATATATATATATATATATATATATATATATATATATATATATATATATATATATATATATATATATATATATATATATATATATTCATCATAACACTTAAAAGCACGTATCCTTTAAACCACAGGTGGAGGTATTCGGGAGCTTGTGGTATGTTTTAAAAAGCGAACTTTGGAGTTTTTCTACTTAGTGGAAGCAATTTTGTAAACAGTGGCTTAATTTCTGCACAGTACACACTTCCCGGACTGTGGCCCTCGCCCTCTCACGTCTCAACTTTGGCACAGCGGCAGGGCGTGGGAAACCATTCAATGGTTACATGACCAGAACTGCACTAGTATGTACAGTAAAGTAGTATTATCTTTCGATTATGAGAAATATGTAACTAATTTCAGAATGCATATTTTCTTAGCATGTGGTAGCCTATTCATGTTAATATCGCTCTCGGCATAAAGGATATTGCTATTCTAATTTATAATGCAATACTTGGTAACCTATCTTCACGGGTTCTATACAAGGTGCTAGTTGTGTGAATGACGGACACAGAGCCCAGGGGGACATTCTCCCCGATCAGATCCCCGAGTTGTTCATATATTTTTATAATAAACTAAAACTACAAAATGGGTCTCATTAAACCAGCATCATTATAAACGTCTTTCTGTGAGCGATATCTAAGTACACTGATGTGTTTCATTATGTACTCCTTCCAGTACCATTTCAGTTATCAGTACCTAACGAGTCTCTCCCTCTCCCCGCATTTTCTCAATATACTAGACCAAAATTTTAGCATCGTGCAACCAAGCGTTGAAAAAGTTGTCAGGACTGGTGGAAAAATATGAGGCCACGATTTCAGTTTTCCACATATATTAGCTGCTAGATGCGAAGTTTCGCGTCAAGATGGTACTGTACAATACACCAGTAAGATAAGAACATCTGAATACGCCCCTCAGCTGACAACAGATTATCGTATAAAAGAGCTATGAAATTTGCAATAGTTATAAAGTAATTTCGGATTCGTACGTTCTTCCCTTTCATTAAATTATCATGCTTATCTTTGAAAAGATGAAAACATTCCATGAGATTAATGTAGCCTATAAGGATAAATAAACATACAACAGCTATCTGTATAAGCATAAATGCTGTCGACACTCTTATAAATGAAGGTCGTTCACACCTCTTTTTTTTTTTTCCTGTCAACGAAGTTGGACTGAGATTGTGCATTCAGTCTTGTACTCTTCGTTTGTCCACGAAAGATTTTAAAAATCTGTCAGTAGATTTCAATGAAAATTTGTGGACGAATGAGCTGTAGGTCTAGGTCAGGAAGAAAATGCACTTTCTAAGTGCCATATAGTCTTGTTGACAACTTGTAGTGCCAGGTTTGACGGTGAGTTTGAATGCCAGCCGATTAATATTCTCAATCTGACGGTAAGATCAGCTCAAACGGCTCTAGCTAGCCAACTGCCAATAATTGGTCTACTTGTGCAAAATTTCACTAAGAATTTACCGCGGTGCATTTCACTTAGTGAAGTCGTCGCCCTCAAGGACAAAATTACAGTATAATGGTTGTCCTCTTGATGTGAAATCGGATAGCTATGACCATATATTTGCGAAACCTTGCGTAAAATAAAGTATTTGCCTGTCTCCCAAATGGCGGCACTTACGTTGTTCGTGTAAGGGGATGAACCCTTGAACATTACACGTGGACAATCTTTTTTGCCACTTTTCAACCACTCTTCAAATGAAAACTTCAGCAGATAAATTTGCGTGTTTTTTTTTCTAAATCGAACAGGCCGGAAAAACTGTCCATTTTTATGGGTTGTTAACCATTCAACATTTCTTTTTTTCACTCACGTTAGAAATTATTTTAGATCACAAGAATTAAATGGTAAAATATTGTCCTCGAAAATAACTTCGAGACGTTACTTGTTCTTCTTTGTACCAACAAAAAGAATTTAACTATAAGGCAAAATCATTTATTTTTCACTGTCCCAAATCCATCAACAATTCACTCGTTAATGTATATTGAAAAAAAAACAAGCAGACGCCGGTGTTTATAGAATCCCATGCATTAAATGTCTTGAAGTTTACGTTGGGGAGACCGGTAGATCAATCTCATAAAGTTTAACTGTGCCATTTACACACTAAAATGATAAAATTTACTATCAAGTGAGATTTTCCTTACAGTTCAGTGGACTGGAAAATTTTGTCATTTCTCCGAGACAGAGCTACTTAGCCTGGGTAATGACACTTAGTGTGTTATATATATAATACAGTATATATATATATATATATATATATATATATATATATATATATATATATATATATATATGTGTGTGTGTGTGTGTGTGTGTGTGTGTGTATATATATATACATACATAATTATATAATACATATACATATATATATATATATATATATATATATATATATATATATGTGTGTGTGTGTGTGTGTGTGTGTGTGTGTGTGTGATTGAGTGTGTTGTGTGTGTGCGCACGTGCGTGCGTGCGGGAGTGCATGTATGTATGGTACATGTATATCACCGCCTCCAGCCCTAGCTACGCAAAGGGCCTCTGTGAAAT
This sequence comes from Macrobrachium rosenbergii, assembly GCF_040412425.1. Lineage (NCBI taxonomy): Eukaryota > Metazoa > Arthropoda > Malacostraca > Decapoda > Palaemonidae > Macrobrachium > Macrobrachium rosenbergii. The sequence goes on from NC_089752.1 coordinate 66,380,450, forward strand.
TCTTCCAGTCATGTCTTTCCTGCACTTTCTCTTCCACAAATTTCTACTGTTGTCCATCTCATAATTCTCATCCAAGCTGGTCTGGGTTTTCTAACTCTTCCAGTGCTGACAGAAGCCTATCCGACACTATGACGTACTGTACTTCCGGAATGCTGCGAACATGTCCGTGTTGTCTCCTTCACCATTCATCGTTATCTCATATACTTATACAACTTCCGTAATTTCCTTATGCCATCACTTCCCATCTGACTACTAATATTTTTCTTAAACCTTTTATTCTTAAATGTACACAATACTTTGGATAGTCATACCCACGGTCTAGAAAGTTCACGTCCTTATAGCAATCAGTTCGTACGATTCTAACACTTAATCTTGCTTTTGTATGCATTTTCTGTTTGAATTCCAAATCTTATGGGGCCTGCCCATTGTGTGAGTTGGTTTTTTTTCCTTCACTAAATTTCAACTCACGAGAAATTGTACTGGACATCATTGTTCCTAGATATTTGAAAGACTACTCTCCATTCATCCTTCTTTCATCTGGCTATACTTCGACCTTTCGCGCATTCTTTGTCCTTTTTTATTTCTGTTTTCCTTACGTTTACTTAATGCTCGTCTCTCTAGATATACTCGTAGAATGCATTCTATTTAGCAAACTTTGCAAATCTTGTGTTGTTTTGTGTGTTGTAAGTCTGTCAGTTTTCTATCGTTATTCCAGTTCTAAACCTTCTTTACCATCTCCGGCCACGTTTTAGTTTCCTGTAAAAGAAAACTATTGTGCCGGCTTTGTCTGTCCATCCGCACTTTTTTCTGTCCGCACTTTTTCTTTCCGCCCTCAGATCTTAAAAACTACTGAGGCTGGAGGGCTGCAAATTGGTATGTTGATCCACCCTTAAATAATCAAACATACCAAATTGCAGCCCTCTAGCCTCAGTAGTTTTTATTTTACTTAATAAGGTTAAAGTTAGCCATAGTCATGCTTCTGGCAACGATATAGGATAGGCCACCACCGGGCAGTGGTTAAAGTTTCATGGACAGCGGCTCATACGATTATACCGAGACCACCGAAAGATAGATTATGTTTTCGGTGGCTTTGATTATACGCTGTAGCGGCTGTACGGAAAACTCGATTGCGCCGAAGAAACTTCGGCGCATATTTTACTCGTTTCATTTTAAATCTGGGGAGGACAAACAGCAAAGAAGGCCTAATATTTCCTCCAGCACCCAGCTATATACAGTGTAATACAAATTTACTTGGCAAGCTTCCTTCAACTTTAACTTTGCATCTGTTTCGTTTGTGGATGCTTTCACTCAAATTTATTTGTATAACATTAATACTATTGTGACATGGTATTCTAAAATAGTGGTCGCGGACGCTACTAAATGCCTTCTTTTAATTAACAAAAGCTGTCAAAAGGGAATTTCATTAATCCATACGCTACTATCATGAATATTTGACCTTTGCAACTCCGGCCTTATCAAAAACCAGCTTGTTCATCAAACATTCAGTTAGTTTCCTTCTTTAGCCTATTGAAGACGAGCACACTGAAAATTCTTATTGCAACCGACCTAAGTGCAATGTCTCTAAAGTTATCACATTCAAGTCAAGTTACCCTTCCTTCTATGACTTCTAATTCCTAATAATCAGGCTTTCTCTCCTCATTCCATATTCTTGCAAAACAGACTAGTTCAGTGTTTCTCAAATCTTATTCATTAATGTGTCCCTTGAAGCCCTATTTTACCAATCACGCACCCATGGTAATTATTCTTATGTAAATTGGCTAACTTAGTACGTAGTTGTTGGCAAAGAGAAAATGAAAACTCACAACTATAAATTTGTGTGGAAAGCATTAAATCATTATTTCTGATATATATATATATATATATATATATATATATATATATATATATATATATATATATATATATATATATATATATACACGTGTGTGTATGTATATATATTGTGTGTGGGTGTGTACTCAAGCGCCGAAAGTGATTCCAAGAACGTATAATGTCTTTGCGACAGCCCATCATAGGACGTTCCGGGAATTTATGCTAACCCCCCCCCCCCCATAAGGCATAATGCGTCTGGCAACGACGCAGCCATCTCGAAAGTTATATCAGAACCGGGGTTACGTCACAGAGACGGTTTATGTATGCGGAGAGGAAGGGACAGCAGTATTATTTTTCTCTTCTCTTGGTTTATTATATGCTGTCAGCCTTGCTGATGGGAGTACCAAATGACGAAGCCAAGCGAAACTAATTAGCGAAAGGGTTGGAGTGGAGTGGGAGTAAGTCCCGTTTAATTCCGTTAAGTGTAACAATGTGATGAGCAGCTTTCTCTCGGGCTGCGAGTTACATCATTTATGATTCGCGTTATACAACAGACATTATGAAATGACTTCCTTTTCTAAGTTTTTTTCGTCATTCTAATGATGACCATCTGGAGCTGGAAAAGGTAGAAATGGGAGTATTATTGTTAAGATTATGAGGTAAAAAAATAATTTTTAGATGTTTACTTGATCAAAAAAAAGCTTCATAGATGGAAGGAAAGAGCACCACACGACATAAAAAGAGAAAAAATAGAAAAAAATACAGTACTATGAAAAAGCTGCGGAAGCTTTGGGACACAAAACGGCTTAAAAATGTTTACGCAAATATTCCTTTGATGAAACCATCCTAAGAGGCCCTGGAGAGACAGACAGACAGATTAAAAGCGTTATGGTTAACTGCACAATGAGGCCATCCCAATTTAAACCAGTTTATTACAGCCTCTGTATGCTGATTTAGCCTTAATTTATGAATTTCCTATAAAGAGATACGAATTAATGGATTGTTTACCCTGGGAGCGGAGGAGACCGTCTTGGTGAACCAAAGATTGAAAACCCTTGTAAAGTCACCACATCGGCGCCAGGATAGTGTTTCGGCGGCGCCATTAATTAAGTCTCCGCTGAGCTTGTTTTCTTTGGTGACTTCCCATTTTCTTCAAGCTCAATTAGTCACGCCTAAAACGTGCCAGGTCACGCATTTTTATCATTTTTACTTTATGCGTATTTATACAAATGTCACACATTGTGTATCACATGTTTCTTCATTCACAGGCATCAAGACTGTATCCATATTGTAGCTCTGTATGTTTTGTATTGTAATTTGTACTCGTTCACTGTATATTATTGTTTATTGTTTCGACCTCAGGTCACAGTCAATTCCATTGTCTCTCGCGGGCCGGCGTCAGTCGGCCGCTATATAAGCTGCCTGGATCTGTAATAAAGTTATTCCAACTAAACTACTCTACCACTAAGAATACTCTGCTGGGACTCTAGGGTTTAAAGGGTTGGACAACCCCACCTGCAATGTTTCTCTATTTTTCTTTCAAAGGCCTTACATCTTCAAACTACTACTATCCGTGACATGATGGCCCCCTCCCACTACAACCATCATCCTTCCTCCATCCACAACTGTCTCTACTACTAAATCTCTTTCACATTTCCTATAACAAATGACCTTCTGAAATTTTCAGATCACCTACGGGCCAAACAAGGGAAAGGCCCGTGCCAACACAAGAGTTGGCTTAATACAATACAACAACATGTAATAAAGCAGCAGTAACTTTTACCTGCTCGTTTCTTTGACACCTTACAGTGGTGACCCCCCGAAGTATCCCGGAGCCATTAGCGGACTCACACGGCGCTGTAACCAGTGTTTGAGCGTGCTGACTCTCGTCGGCGTACCCCACCAGCGTCACTAGCGGAACCACACGGCGCACGAAAGTGCGTACTGACGCGAGTACCCCACTCCAGTAAGGGGTCAAAGGAGCGAGCATGGACGCGGATATCCCCTCCTTCATGCAGTTAAACGCGGACCCCGCGGACTCGGAGGTTTACCTACCTCCCATCACACCCAGTAAAGTCACCACATCGGCGCCAGGATAGTGTTTCGGCGGCGCCATTAATTAAGTCTCCGCTGAGCTTGTTTTCTTTGGTGACTTCCCATTTTCTTCAAGCTCAATTAGTCACGCCTAAAACGTGCCAGGTCACGCATTTTTATCAATTTTACTTTATGCGTATTTATACAAATGTCACACATTGTGTATCACATGTTTCTTCATTCACAGGCATCAAGACTGTATCCATATTGTAGCTCTGTATGTTTTGTATTGTAATTTGTACTCGTTCACTGTATATTATTGTTTATTGTTTCGACCTCAGGTCACAGTCAATTCCATTGTCTCTCGCGGGCCGGCGTCAGTCGGCTGCTAGATAAGCTGCCTGGATCTGTAATAAAGTAGCAGTAACTTTTACCTGCTCGTTTCTTTGACACCTTACACCCTTGAAGGAGAAATGCAGAACTGAATCGGACAGTATTAGGCTTATAAACACACACCCACGCATACTCGTATGTACTGTATACAGGTTTTAGACAGCACAACTAGCAGGTCACTAACGCTTATCCAAGACTGGAAAAAAAATTAGAGTTGCAGAGGTGGCTTTTGGGAAAGTTTTAGTCTGGGCCTTACTGGTTGTACTAAAAATTTAAATGCAAAAGGAGATGACAGAGAAAGAGATAGGATTGCAGCCAGAGAAAGTTCCTGTAGTAAATGAGAAAGGAAAGTCTTGTGGATACTTGAATGGAAACGTGGGCATAGGCAGGAATATTAATTGGAGGAGTGGTGACTAAATAATCAGGACTGATTTGCACACAGGTCTTAATGTAGGGGTCTTAAGAAGAACTATTGTTTCCTGTGATCTCTGTCAGAACTTATCCAATATAATATCGAAGGTCAGAGTATAGTTGTCAGAAGGGTTATCCAAATAAAAAAAAAAAAAAACAGGGAAAATGTATGTAAGCTTCTCGTCACTACAAAGCCTTAGATCCAAATGCAAGACTATGAAGGATTCGAACCCGCATCCAGAGTATCGGGACGAGGTCACGTTAAGCCCCAGTCCCACTAGAGCTTACGACCTCTAAAGACCAGTCGGTGACCGCGGGTCCTCGGCAATCATTAAAAGGTCACACGACTTGTCACTGGTAGTCTTCGGTAGTCGATGGTAATCTTTTCAGGTCGTACGACTGTAAGGGCGACAAATCGCCTCTCCTTTCTTGCGTTTCTCCCTTCAGATGCACATTAATCACATCATGTATATTACCTGTCTTTATTTCAGATTCTTTATGTACCTCATCTTATGCATCATTGTACAGCCTTTCCGCCCATATGTATATCTACCTTTTATATGCCATGTAACAAATAATGTACGTATTTTTATGCTTGTCAGAAAACACAAATTCTGCATGGACACAACAGGGGCCCTCAGGTCGCCCGCTACCATTCCGTCTGCTTTTTGTAACCGTGCCATTAACAGACTAAATACGGCATACCCAAAAGGGCATGTTTTGGCACTTCGTTTGACCTCTCGAACAAATCAGCACCATTAACGGACTCGATACAGCGCATTTTCCCGCATTTTGGTATGTGAGCGGTAAAGATGTCAGAAGCAGAACCTCAATGTGAACCCACGAGAATCGTCTGTACGCCTCTCTCGCCAACAAAGCCAGACAGTCAAACGTCCCCCGTTCTTGCGGCAAAACACGGCATCATGGTTCTGGCGTGCAGACTTGCACTTTCGCATGGCGCGCATCTCAGACGATGCTACCAAATCAGACATCACCATGATGGCGCTCCCGGAAGAAGTATTCAACAGAATCTTTCCCTGGCTGGACACACAACTGGACAAAGTCACATACACGGACTTGAAAAACAAACTGCTGAATTCTTACTCCATGCCTGTGTCCGAGAGAGCACAGTGCACATTCGACCTGTTATCCCAGCCCCTCAGAGATGCATCACCCAGGGAAGCCTGGGACCAGCTGCGGGGGTTGATAACACTCCCAGGCCACAACGAGAATGGGAGGAAAAGGACAATAGAGCTAACAAAAGCAATTTTCCTTCAGTGCCTCCTGCGGGAAGTCTGTCGCCAGATAAGGGATGCAGAGAACCTAGACATGGATGCCTTAGTCGACGACGCCCAGAAACTATACAAGGCCACCAAGGCCTCGACACACGCCACCGCCCTCTCAGCCGCCACCCTATGAGCCTGCAACCTGTCGGAGGAAGACGGCGACAATGGCGGAGACATCAACGTTATTTATAAGAAGAGAACGCCACTCAGAGAGCACAGGACATGGTCAAACCCGGCATGGTGCTTCTACCATAGAAAGTTCGGGACCAACACCAGAACCCGCAGGCCTCCCTGTTCTTTCACAAAAAATGACAAAGGCGGCCATAAGTAACAGCTGTGGCCATGAAATCCAACTCCCCCCACCGAGCAGGTTTTTTCATCATGGACAAAATTTCCAAACGACCCCTGCTGGTAGATACAGGGGCAATGCAGTCTGTCTTCCCACCATCCAGGGAAGGTTTAGAAAAAATACCTGATTCAATACTTGCCCTCATAGCAGCAAACGGAACTCCCATCCACACTTATGGCACGACAACCTGGGCTATCTCAATCTTGGGGCACAGATACCACTGGCCTTTCGTCATAGCGGATGTTAAGTTCCCCCGCTGGGCACAGACTTCCTAGGGCACCATAGACTTCTAGTCGATGTCACCAGACAACGCCTCCTCGACACAGGAACATTCCACTCCCATCAACTCTCCACCGGACCTGGAGTGCCCATCATCTGCTCCACAGCCCCCAAGAGCTATGCGTCCCTCCTACAGGAGTTCCCGGACGTATTCAAACCAGAACTGCGCCAGTCACTTGGGGCTTCAGCAAAGCATGGCATCTTCCACCACATCACCACGACCGGCCCACCAACCCATGTCAAGTTCCGACTACTGTTCCCTCAGAAGTTACAAGACGCCAAACGAGCCTTCGCAGAAATGGAACACATGGGCATCTGTAAAAAGGCATCAAGTCCGTGGGCGTCTTCCCTCCACATGGTAAAGAAATCCGATGGTTTATGGAGGCCCTGCGGGGACTATTAGCGCCTGAATTTGGTAACACCAGACCACTACCCACTCCCTAACATGCAGGACCTGACAGGGCCCTGCGGGGACTATTAGCGCCTGAATTTGGTAACAACACCAGACCACTACCCACTCCCTAACATGCAGGACCTGACAGGCACCCTCCACGGAGCCAAAATTTTCTCCAAGATGGACCTACTGAAGTCGTACTTCCAAGTCCCTGTACATCCCGACAACATCCCAAAAACCGCCATTATCATGCCTTTTGGGAGCTACACATTTTCCTATTCCACTTTTGATCTCAGGAATGCAGGTGCCACATTCCAGCGCCTGATGGACACTATCTTGGGAAATCTGCCCTTCTGCATCTGCTATATCGATGACATCCTCATTTTCTCTAGGTCCCCAGAGGAACACCTTTGCCACGTCCATGCTGTCATGAAATGCCTGCAGGACAGTGGATTAGTTGTCAGGTTCGACAAGTGCATTTTCGGAAGAGGAAAAGTAGACTTCCTCTGCCACGAGATTTCCCCAGCAGGAGTGCGCCCCATGGCCTCTAAAGTGAAAGCTATAGAAAATTTCCCAGAACCACAAACCATCAAGGCCCTTCAGGAGTTTCTTGGGATGATAAACTACTACCGGCGCTTCATCCCAGATATCGCCCACATCATGTACCCCCTGATGTCAATCCTGAAGGGGAAACCAAAAACACTAACATGGGAAGCTCCGCGGCAGCAGGCATTCAGTCAAATGGAAAGAGCACCTTAACTCACCACAACCCCGCCACTGCCCTCAGGTTGACAATGGATGCCAGCAACATCGCCTGCAGTGCAGTACTTGAGCAGCTGGTGAACGGCACGCCCCAGCCCTTGGCCTTCTTTAGCTGCAAGTTTTTGCCAGCTGAGACCCGCTACAGTGCCTTCGACAGAGAGCTGCCGGCTATCTACCAGGCTGTGAGGCACTTCAAGTACCTCCTGGAGGGAACCGAATTCACAGTCCTAACAGACCACAAACCCTTGGTTCATGCATTTGCAAAGCAGGGGGACGCGTGGTCTGCAAGGCAACAGCAGCACCTGACCGCCATCTCCGAATTTGGTTGCACCATCAATTACGTTCCTGGCAAGAAAAACCCAGTGGCTGACACTGTGTCAAGAGTAGAAATCATTTCCCTTCACCTCGGCATCGACTACGAAGACCTTGCGAGAGAAAAAGCAGCGGACCCAGAGACAGCAGACTACAGGATGGCAGTGATGGCTCTCAAATGGAAAGACATGCCCTTAGCAAACTCGGACACAATTCTCCTCTGAGACACCAGTACAGGCTGCCCACGCCCCCTGGTGCCCACCTCGAGAAGAAAGCAAGTGTTCGACATAGTACGTGGTCTCTCCCATCCATCTGGCCGCACAATGGCACGCCTCATGACTGACAAGTTTGTCTGGCACGGTATCAACAAGGACGTCCGCCAGTGGGCAAGAAGCTGCATCCCGTGCCAGACAAGCAAAACATCCTGGCACACAGAGTCCAGGATCGGCGATTTTCCTCAGCCTCGTTGGCGGTTCAGCCACATGGATGAAGCATCAACAACATCATGCACAGAGGACCTCCTCGCCAGTTGGATCAGCCGCTTCGGAGTGCCAAACAGCATCACTATGGACAGGGGTCCTGCCTTCCTGTCAGAGCTTTGGGTCTCCTTGGCACGCCTGATGGGTACAACTCTACACAGCACAATGGCATACAACCCCGCAGTGAACAGCATGGTCGAGAGGGTGCACCGCTCTCTTAAAGCAGCTCTCATGGCACGCTGCACCGACAAGAGGTGGAAGGAACAGCGCCCCTGGGTCCTGCTGGGTCTCCGCACCGAATGCAAATGGCGACGCCTCCTCCGCCGAGAAAGTCTACTGGGAAACACTGGCCGTCCCCGGAGAATTCTTCCCACCGTCAGACAACGGCGCCGACACCCCCCTCCCGAGGTTGAGGGAACTCTCACAAAAGTTCGCACCCTGCCACAAGACCTTCACCGACAAAACCATCACCTACAGCCCACCTGCCTTACACTCCTGTGCCTACGTCTTTGTCAGGGTGGACACCCACCAGCCACCCTTAACCAGGCCCTACAGGTGGCCCCACCGAGTCATCAAGCGAGCCAGCAAACCATTCCTCCTTGACATCCACGGGCGGGAGGACTGGATCACCATCGACAGGCTGAAACCAGCATTCCTGTTGGACAGCGAAGTATACGAAGAAGAAGGCAGGCACCCCAGAGTCCCCCCCCCACCCTCAATACCTGCCTGCAGATGCACCCGCTTCCCCACCAAGGCAGGGCCCGGGGCGGCCCAGGAAACTCATCCAGCCAACCCCAGGTGTCAGCTCCACCCCACGCCCACAATTCTCCAGAAGCAGGGGCCCACTCCAACTGCCCCAACGCCTCCGTGATTAATGTTATTTCATCCAATAAGTGCTCCTCTAATTATTGTCTTGGTGGGGGGGGGGGAGTATTTGTAAGGGCGACAGATTGCCTCTCCTTTCTTGTGTTTCTCCCTTCAGATGTACTTTATTTCAGATTCTTTATGTACCTCATCTTATGCATCACTGTACGGCCTTTTCACCGATATGTATATCTACCTTTTATATGCCATGTAACGAATATTGTACGTATTTTTATGCTTGTCAGAAAACACAAATTCTGTATGGACGCAGCGGGGGACCTTGGGTCACCCGCTACCTTTCCGTCTGCTTTTTGTTTTATAAACAACTGTCGCGAATAATAAAGAATCAGTCTCTCTTTTGACATTTCCATTGAACCTCACACGACCAATTCCAGTCATAGAGAGGTTTTCGAGCTTGCACAAAAACCTCCCTGCGATCAAACTGGTGGCTAGTGGTCTTCAAAGGGTTTTAGTTAATCGTGTGATCGTCGTACGAAGGTCTCTAATAATCTTTAACTGGTCGCTGTTGATATTTTCTACATTTGGTCATAGATAGTCTTTTCGAAGTCTTGCCCTCACCGTACGATTACCCACGACCTGTCGTACGATTGCCAGCGACCAGTTGAAGATACCCTGTCACCAGGCATGGACCAAGTGACCTGCGACAATAAAAGCAGTTTCAAATCACGTTGTAATGTCCTTTCCATTTTCTGTTCAGGTGTCACTGTCATTTACGTTGTCCATGCGAGGTGTCGAGTGCTGAGCGGCACTTTGGGTTTGTCTCTGCATGTTTTTTATGCGCTGTGGTGTTGCATGTGTTCTTGAATATGCACGTTGTACACACAACTTGTATCATTATTTTTTAGAAGTGACGTGCACGTGAGTGCGTGTGTGTGTGATTTTCTATGAACCGTGGAATCATAGCTGTTTCCAGAGGCCGGGTGTTGAAGCGTGATAGCCAGCTTCAAATCAGGTTCTAGAGGTCTCCTAAACCTGGTATCTTGTTTAATTAACCTTGGAGTTACCCGCTGAACAAGCTTGTGGAACATGGCTGGTTCCATCCTTAGGAAATTCTTCTCATCACCTTGCGACTCCCTCTCTAGTTCTACCATTAAATTTTCATAGTTGCTGAACTGAACTCTTCCGGTAATCAAAGGGTGGACCCAGTATTGTCTCTGTCTTCGTCGTCGTCTCCTCGCACATTGCTGTAAAAGCAATGCTAGCACAGCAGCATCTTCTTGTAGTTGCAGCTGAAGTCACATCTGCATTAATCTCCTTCGGGTGTCTGCCATAGCTATTCTTGGATGCAGACACTTCGACTGCTTCCATCAAAATAAAACTATTTCACAACAAGTCCTTATTTATATCCCAACACCATCGTTCTTTTTCAGATCATCAATGATCGCAAAAACGTCATACGACAATTGTACGATGCTCCTTATATATCTCCACAAGTCACTGATAATCTTAGTACAGTAGTTGTAGGTGACCATGTGATGGTGCATAACAGGTCGATGGTAATCGCGCAACAGGTGGCGTGGCGAGTGTTCATCAGCAATCATAGACGATCTCACACAATTGTATGATTATAAATGACTTGTCGCACAACTAGCAACAACCTGTCGTACAATGATCTCAGAAGCATATCTGTATGTGACTGCCAAACATTTTCTTGAATTAAGTTGCAGACAATCTCAGGTGATCGCCAGTTTTTGAGGTCGCCAGTGGTCTCTAGCTGTCGCAAGCTCTAGTGGGACTGGGGATGGACCAACCTTACCACGAGAAGGATAAAAGTTTATTGCTGCTCATATGTACATTTCGTTCAATAAACGGACTTCAGGATATAAAATCATGTGTAACTTTTGTTTTATAGTTGTCTTACTACTAAGTAAAAGAAGGAAATTTGTTGTGTGCATTTCACCTCCAAAACCACATTTACGTAGTTTTCCAAACATGGCTAACAGCGTTAACACCTTAGTTAACTTATGTCATTGCGATTTGTAGATCTTAAGGATTTTCTATGGCATTTATGGACTTCCCTGAATTTGATACCAGTAGGCATACGAAAGGCTGACATGGAAATGTGTGTCACTTGATTCTAATATGAAACTGATATGCGGTAACTCGCAGAAGTTCCTGTGGCTGGATATACTCCCCAAAAATAACAATATTTCCATGTAACGGATATTCGTGATAAATTGCTTGCTCTCTCTCTCTCTTTAACTAACAAAAAGATGGTCGAAAGCCTGAATACCACCCCTGCTTTATATCTTGGGGTTTTCATTCTATAACGTATATGTGAAGGCTTGAGAGATAAGACTCGTGGTGCTTAGAAAATTGTTTATTCTTCTTCTAGGTATCTAGGTAACGTATATATACAAACAGTAACAGTGCTAGCATACAGAAACAATAGACACACAGCTAGCGTACAACTATATGGCATCCCTCTCTTTATCAAAAGCATAAGTTAAGTGTATCCTAGTTTAACCGACCACTGAGCTGATTAACAGCTCTCCTAGGGCTGGGCCGAAGGATTAGATTTATTTTACGTGGCTAAGAACCAACTGGTTACCTAGCAAAGGGACCTACAGCTTATTGTGGAATCCGGACCACATTATGACGAGAAATTAATTTCTATCACCAGAAATAAATTCCTCCAATTTTTCATTGGCCGCTCGGAGAGTCGAACGCTGGGCCAACTGCGTGCTAGCCGAGAGTTCTACCCACCCCTCCAATGAAGAACTTATCAAAAGCATAAATCAAGGCAATAAGTGTGCACATAAACTTTGCATGCAACTTTGACTAACCCTGTAACATCATCAACAAAACAACTTCTTATCAAGGCATTTCAGTATCATGCTAAACATGGTAAACGGACCAAACATTTATTCAACACCCTTCAATTAATCTACAAGGCTTCTTACATTACTACGTGTTCATTTACGAGTTGCAAGTGTCTTCAACGGGAACATTGTTTTTAGAATATGAAACATTTGTTTCATTTTCAAAAGTAACCTTACGAGTCTTAGTGTTAACATCTTTTGAACATTCTTTAACAGGCTGAAATTCAGATGCATTATCATCACAAAATGAATCTTTACTGAAACATAATTTAGTGCCAGCACCTGGACTGACTTCTTTAATGAAACGCCTGTTTCTCCTGACTTTACTACCATTACCCAAGACTGATTATCAGTTTTCTGTACTACAACTTTCATACCTGGAAACAGTTCTGGAAGTTCATTATTTGCATGTTGGTTATGATAATGGGCAATCTGATTGCTCTTATTTACAAAAGACTCTTTATCTTCAAACATGCATCTTATTTTTTTATGGCAAATGAGAACGTATTCTTCTCCCGTATAACAATTCAGCAGGACTGGGTATCCTGTTATCAATGGGTGTGCTACGTAGGCACAACAAAGCCATCTGAGAGTCATTACCTGACTGCTTTGCTTTTTTAAGCACTGATTTTACCACTCCAATCATTCTTTCAGCAAATCCATTGCTTTGTGGGTAATGTGGACTGCTTGTTATATGTTCAAATTTCCAAGTCATTGCAAAATTTCTAAATTCAGCTGCACTGTATTGTGGCCCATCATCACTATACAGGCGCTTTGGTATCCCATGAACAGCAAACATATCGTTACAAAACTTAATTACCTCATTACAAGATGTAGATTTTAATCCACGAACGAAAGGCATCATACTGTAATGATCAACTAACAATATATATGAGTGATCATCTAATTCAAATAGATCACTAGACAAGATTTCCCATGGGATTTTGTAAACATACAAGTCTTGAACATATTTCTCAATATCAGTCATGTTAGACCAGTAAATACAATCCTTAGCTCTAAGTTGAGATTTTGTTACACCTACAGTAAATGACCAGCATGCACACGATTAAAGTATTCCTTTCTGAAATTTTCAGGGATAAATAATCTGTGTCCATTATATATTAAACCATCCTCACCTGACAGATAACTACTTTTGTAACAGACTTAGCCTGGGCAGGCCAACCATTTATGATTTGTTCACATAAAACAGATAATACAACATCTTGTTGACTTGCCAATCTCAACTTATTTAACTGACCAACTGAAATTTGAACTATGTGAATTGTTTGCTCTAGTTCTATACCAGGACCAGTAGGTGGCTGTACACGAGATAAGTAATCAGCATAAATCTTTTCTGTACCTTTGCGGCATACAATACTTACATCATATGGCTGAATCCTTAACAGCATTCTTTGTAACCTTGGAGGAGCGAAACTTAATGGCTTCAAAATATTATTCTCAAGGGGTTTATGGTCACTATAAACGTTTACTGGTTTACCATAAGCAAATATATGAAATTTCTCTAATCCAAAAACAACAGCTAACAATTCCCTTTCTATATTCGCATATCTAGACTCAGTAGGAGTTAATGCTTTAGATGCAAAAGCTATTGGCTTTCCATCCTGAATTAATGCTGCCCCTAACCCAATCATTGATGCATCAACCTCTATTTCAGCAGGCATATTTGGGTTAAAGTAAGTTAATGTCAAATTGCTATGAATTGTGTCTTTCAAAACATTAAATGCCTGTTGGTGTTCACTTTCCCAACATCAATCAGAATCCTGTTTGAGCAGTTGCCTTAAAACACTACTTTTGTCTGACAAATGTGGTATAAAAGGACCTAAGTACTGAACAAGACCTAGAAGGCTTTGTAGTTGTGCTTTACTTTTAGGAGGGCGACTGCAAATGTCGTCACACTTTCTGGAATCAGGTTTCACGCTATCACATGACCATATTAATCCATAAAATTCAATAGCGTCTTTCAGAATTTCACATTTCTCATATCGAAATACCAAGCCATAATAATGTGCAACTCTCATAAGTCTGTGTAAGGCATCATTATGTTCCTCAACAGTTTTGCCATATACAATAACGTCATCTGCAATACCTATAACCCCTTTTCCAACCTTACATATAATTTCATCCATATACTTTTGGAGAATATCTTGCGATACACTTAAACCAAAAGCTAATCTATAAAGGATTTGACTCATTAGTATACATTTATTTTAAACATCTTACAGGAAGTTCACTGTCATTTGCTCCAGTGTCAGCTTTGGCTTTAAGTGTAACACGACACCTGACATTTTCTGGCTTTGCATTCAATTTTACTATGATTGATTGGCGTACATCACCTGTTATCTCATTTATTACAAGTACTTCCCCAACAGTCTAATGTCATCATTCACTTCTAGTGTATATGGTGAACTTGCTTATTTTCAGAACCCTTACCACTCTTTTTCTCATTTTCTTGAGACCTATTACGTGATTTTGACCTTTTGCGATAATATTTAGGATTGCTCTTACACGCTTTAGCAAAATGGTTAAATTTTCCACAAACACTACACTTTTGCTTATAGGCAGGGTATATCCTTATGGGATGACTTGTCCCACAAAATTTACAAGAACCTATGGACCTATCACGCATATTCACTGCTGCTATTGATGACTGTCCTTGAACAAAACTCTTAGTGATCTGCATAGTTGCCTGGAAACTCTGAGCAGAACAAATTGTATCCGGAAGCTTCAAATCATTCTCTTGATTAAATTTTTTTCTCTCTTCTGGCCAAAGAATACCTTTTATCATCTGGAATGTGATTTGTTCATCTCTTGTATTATTATCTGGGAACTAACACACATTGGCTTTAGTTTTGATTATGAATATAAAATCATCAACTGGTTCTCCTTCTTTTTGTGTTGTCATGAGAGTTCAAGTCTCATAACCCATTTATTCAGTGTTCCAATCATGTGCTCTTTGAATTCGCTAAACACAAGATCAGGTTTCTTCCTATCTTCATTTGACAGGTTCCAACTTTTAAATAATTCATAGCCCTTGTGACCAGCAGAATATAGTGATATTTCTTGTCGACACTGATATTATTAATAGTAAAATAGCTACACATGAAATCAAACCACTCTTCATACGCATCATTCTGACCAGCTGCTTCACAATTCAACATAGGCAGTGGAACGGACGATTTGTCTGACTTCTTGAATTAGATTAGGCTAGATTTTACTGTATACTATATCATTAGCCTACAGAAGTAGAAATTACGGGCTAGGCCAAGTAAAGTGAAGGCTAATATGCATACAACATCAAGCTGGCAGTAGGCTATGTCACAAGCCAGTTCCTAGGAGTGAATAGCAGTAGCTTAAGATAACCAAAAATAGACTAGGCTAACTCACATGGAAGGGTAGGCTACTGTGGATCGAAATCCTGTGACTGACCTCTGTCAAATTTTCTGACTAGGCTAACACACAATCAAATCAAATCATATATAATTCTGGCATAACTATGCAATTTACCGTGCTTTCTTGGTACACTACCATCATCAGTTGCCTTTACACAGTACTGGAATAACCTGGTTGCAGAAGTGACACCGGCTCTTCTCTGGTCTCAGACCACGTGTTACCACCTCTTCCCCGTCTGACCGTCAAGCATTGCAACAAATTTCTCAGTAACTGATACATGCAGATTCTAAGCTGCAGTCCTTGGAGACGTATTCTTTCACTTTTTCACTGCCACGGTATCTCGGGGTTTTCCTTCTATAATGTATCTGTGAAGATTTGAGAGATAAGTCTCATGGTGCTTAGAACATATTGTTTATTCTTCTTCTGGGTAACGTGTATATACAAACAGTAACAGTGCTAGCATACAGAAACAACAGACACACAGCTAGCAACAGCTATATGACACTTTATATGTATATTATCATATGCATTTGTGTTGGTGTGTGCTGGTGCCAAAGGAAATCAAGCGAGAAACGGACATTATGAGCAGACTGAGGAACAGGAGATTGCAGTAATATATAATTTTTAACTAGCAAACCTCTACTTAATCCGTTTTAATTTCAAAGATTGCTAATGTAATTCCTAATGAAATCACCTACAGAATAGAGTAGAATAGAATATACAATTTGTGCCAGAGGCCAAACACTGGGACCTACGAGGTCATTCAGTGCTGAAACGGGAATTGACAGTAAGAAGGTATGAAAGGCGCAACTGAAGACCGACAAATGATTTCATACACTAGAAATGAGCCTCAAATTCAATGAAATCGGGTTCTCTCAGGGAGAGAATAACATGAATTTAATATTCAAGCATGTAATGTTCTTTTCATTTTTCATATATAATTGATCATTTCGTGAAAAATTCAGGATAAAAACAATACAAATATTTATTGTCAACTGGAAAAGCTTGCACTGCCCTCACTCAGCCGCTCGGCTATGCCCATATTTGGAGAGGGGCTTGGTTGTAGGAAAATGCGGGTGGGTGCGGATACACAAGAATGGTAAATGGGCTAATGTAGGTGAAAGGATGGATCAGAGTGTTTGGATGGCTCGATCTTGTAAGGAGGTCTGGCGTGCAGCTAGTGAATTCTGTGTTGGTGCATAAAATGGTTAATACAGAAAATTTTCCCTATGGGTTCATCCACATTTGCATGTGAATCTGGTAGTTTTTGTTGTCTTGGGAGCCATTCCCTGTTAGGGGAAAAATATCCATGAGAATAATGTTGTTTTATATCAGACTAGCTGACCAACCTAGCGCTGCCCGGGAAAACTCTGAATGGCAAATGATAAACTATCTCTCTCTCTCTCTCTCTCTCTCCTTCCTGACACCCACTCTACTCTCTCTCTCTCTCTCTCTCCTTCCTGACACCCCCTCTACTCTCTCTCTCTCCTTTTCCTATTATAGTTGCTTGAGTTACAATCTCCAATGTTTTTGACATTTTATATTTCACCCCTTCTCACCCCACATGCCTATCAGGGTTGAACTTAGACTTAAAGGACACTGGGAGTGTCACTGTTCATCTCAGCGAGCTGTAAAACTATGGATTAGACACCAATATCTGTCGTTTTCGGTTATTTTTACATGTCACCCCCTTTGGTGATGTCTTACCCCCAATAGTATTCTTTTCCAGATAGTAATGAGGTATGATAAACCCATAGAGTTTATATAGTTACTAAGTCTATGGGCAGAACCTGCCCTGTTTCAGGGAAGCTCTTCCCACCCCCAACCCTTATTGGTGCCCTTTGGTGCTAGTGATGTCTTACCACCACAGTATTCTTTTCCAGATAGTAAGTAAGTCATATGTATACCAAGTTTGGTCGAAATTGCTCAATGTGTTTCAGAGTTATGCTGTAACATACACACTAACACACACATACACACACAAACATACATCCATGTTTATATATATAGACTAGCTGACCAACCCACCACTGCCTGGGAAAACTCTGAATGACAACTGATAAACTCTCTCTCTCCTCCCTAACACCCACTCTACTCTCTCTCTCTCTCTCCCTCCCTAACACGCCCTCTACTCTCTCTCTCTCCTCCCTAACACCCCCTCTACTCTCTCTCTTTCTTGTTAAGATAGTTGCTTCAGTTAAATTGCCCAGCATTTTTCACATTTTATATGTCACCCCTACTCACCCCATATTCCTATCCGGGCCTGCACCGAGGCGGGTATTGAACAACAACAACCCCCCCCCCCCAATATTTCTGGAAGTCTATATTTGCGATGACTATCCTTTTCATTGAACTGTGCTTATAAAGTAATAAATAACAATCTTTTGTTTTTTTGGCAAGTCTTCTTTTATAAATTTTTTTATTAAACATTAACATCATTCTTTAATAGTAGGAAATACAAGAGTGATTGCTACATATTACTTGTGTTTGTAATTTATTATTTGTACAAATATTTGAAGTATGCATACGTTTGAAAATTTTCATATATAACTATTCATAGTAATTGCAGTTTCTCCGTTTTATTTCTAATTTTTTTCTTTTTTCTTTTATTGCATCACATACATACTCTTTAGAATATTTATTAATTATTGTCTTTTGTTAAGTCAAAGTATTTAAAATAACAATAAATAAAGTAATAAGCATGTAATTTGTTATTGTTAACATATTAAATGAATTAATCAATAAAACTGAAAAAATATTTTTTAATTTCAGTGCACACTTTCAACATCATAAGTAAAATTCTGTTAACCAAAGTCAATACTTTGAATAACATCTAATCGGGTAGAAGGGCATAGACCGCATGCCCAGTTTTTCTTCTTAATATAACTAAAATAACATTTTCAAGTATTTCATCTTGTATATACCTAAAAACTCTGGGTACAGGCCTGCTGTCGTGGGTGAACTTGGCTTATAGGGCATCAGGAATGTTACTATTCATCTCAGCAACCTTGAAAACTATGGATTAGACACTAATATCTGTCATTTTTGACATTTCATTTTTCACCCCTTCTCACCCCCTCTTCCTGTTGGGGCTGAACTTGGATTTAAAGGGTATCAGGAGTGTCACCATTCATCTCAGCTATCTCGAAAACTATGGATTAGACACTAATATCTGTCATTTGCAGTTATTTTTACATGTCACCCCCTTCCCACCTCCACCCGCTTTGGAGCCAGTGATGTCTTACCCCCACAGTATTCTTTTCCAGATAGTAAGTCATATGCATACCAAAATGAGGTATAATAAATTTGTAGAGTTTATTTAGTTACTAAGTCTACAGGCAGAACCAGCCCCATTTCAGGGAAACACTTCCCACCCCCACCCCTTTTGGTGCTTGTGATGTCTTACTACGACAGTATTCTTTTCCAGATAGTAAGTCTTATGTATTAAGTATACACTGGGCAGGTATTTTTGTCAGCGTCTATACAGGTGCACGAAGTGGTTAAGCTGACTAATTGCTGGCCCATGAAAATATAGCTTTCCATGTGCAAGAAGCTCTGTCCATAGCAAGTGGTTTTTATGGTGGCATAACTTGCCTTGCACATAGTAACATTGAGAGTTCGCTCGCATTTTTGGAAAGTTGAGTTCAGCATTCAGTGGATGTTCAACTCGCCTGATGCATTGCTTCCGGCCATGACCAGGATCATGGGAGTAACGTGTTCAAGTGATGAAAACTTCGTGATAACTCTGGGTTCAGAAAACTAGCTCACATGTGGTCAGGCCACCTATGACATCATAAGTTTGTGCCCTTGTATCAAACATTGAATGTGATGGTGACGTCACACTCTGAGGGAGGGGCTAACAAGTGAATGTGTGCATTGATGTGTTCTCATGTGCTTTATTAGAGAGGAACTATAGGATCTATTCGCTTTGATTTACAGCCTGATAGTTATCGCTCCTTTTGGAGTTGTGTGATTAAGACCGCTACTGCGAGGGGATGGCTTCCCAATGGCTATAAAAAATGAGTAGGACCACTTACTAACCCTTGTTTCTTTCTCAGACATTATTCACAGTCCATGTTTTCCATTGCAGTGAACCTCTCTACTCTTTGAGTATTTTATTATTATGCATTTTTTTTTTATTTTGTGTTTCACGTGTTTTTTTATGCACCATGAACCAGGATTTAACAGGAATTCTGACAGGAATTCTGGTTGGGTCCTATGAGGACATTGAATGGTGTATTTTACTTGACTATGCGACATTTATTTTTAGGGTGATCATGTCCATTTTATTGATATATTATTTGGTGACAGGAATCCCTGTCACTGGTGACTTTTGGGTCTGGGAAGTTTGATTCGATTGGTTTGAAGAGTTACCGCTCTAATTTGAGTTGCAGTTTCCTTTGATTTTGTGACAGACCATAATTTATGACTCTTGGTTTTTGCAGTTATGCATGTTAAATTTCCAAATAAAGCCTAGTTTTAATAACACGGCATTTAATTCAATGAGCCTTAGTCTTTGTTCGATGCAAGGTGAGAGAGAGAGAGAGAGAGAGAGAGAGAGAGAGAGAGAGAGAGAGAGAGAGAGAGAGAGAGAGAGAGAGAGAGAGAGAGAGAGAGAGAGGTGGGGGAGATGCTCCGCTCGGCCTGGACGCTGGCCAACGCTACCGAGATACTCTTCGGGGTGAGTCCAAAACGACCTCATAGGGGGCGTAATATATGTATACCAGGTTTGGTTGAAATTGCTCAATGCGTTTCAGAGTTATGCTGAAACATACACACACACACACATCCATTTTATATATATATATATATATATATATATATATATATATATATATATATATATATATATATAGATTAATAAATCAAGTTTTAATTTCTTTTTCTTTTGACCAATACATCAAACTCGGCTATTTCTGTCAACATGAGTGCGCTCACCTCTTGCAACTAATCACGCGAAAAAGCAGCACGAGCATGAGGACAGACCGAGTTTACACTATTCCCCCTCCGCTGCACCAGTTATGTCCAAAATCTGAGTTGTGACAAGTTAATAAGCTCATAAAAATAAGCTAGCTTACAAACGAGACTCAAAAGCACAACTGTTTCATGGCTTACAGTGCTTTACTATACTATCCATTTCGGCAACCTTCACTTTGCTCTGAGGTACGAAGAAGAACAAGACTGTCAGCAACAAGTCCAACATCATCAGAAGAAGCAGACAAGACAGCTGTTGCTTTTACAGGCTGGCAGACGCATTTCTTATCAGAGGCTCAGAATTAGATAAAAGGTTTAGGCTTTGTGCCAGGCACTGTGCACCAAGACTATCCTGAGTTATCAAAGGCGTAGTCCCTGGCGTATTCTTAATATTAGCATTATTTAACGTATCAATAATTGCAAACAACTTGAAAGATTAACCAATAAAGAAATGTGATGTTGAAAATTTAAAGATTCCTAAAATTCAACAAAATCCTATTCAGTGGAATGTCAAATTAGATTAACATTTACATGACAGGTGAAAATGACGGATCTAGGTGTGTGTGTATAATTACACACACACACATATATATATATATATATATATATATATATATATATATATATATATATATATATATATATATATATATATATATATATATATATATATATATATATATATATATATATATAAATTGTGGATCTGGGTGCGTGCGTGTGTGTGTATAATTATATGGGCAGCCCTGTTTTAGGCAGCCTATACAAGGAATATTTTGGAATTGTAATAACAAATGCAATAAAACCTAAAGACATGCTGTGGATGCGATATGTAGATGATATCCTAACATTTTGGGGTGACAAGTGGGGCAATTTCAACGAATTTCTTTCAAAACTAAATGCATTAGTGCCCAGCATCAAATTCAAAGTTGAGTGGGAAAAAGACAAAAAAATTCCTTTTCTTGATGTTTTAATAATTAGAGACACGACAGAATACAAATTTACCGTATACAGAAAACCAACTTTTTCACTTACATACATACATGCACTATTTTAGTTATCATGACAGATCTATCAAGATCGGCGTAGCCAGCAATTTATTCTTAAGAGCCTTACGGATTTGCTCCCGGGATTTCCTAAAAAAAGGAATTTCAACTAATCCGTAGGCAGCTGTCATCTTTGAAATCCCTGACCGTACAATTCAGAAAGCAATCCATAATAAAGATAACAATATTCTAACGTCCCCCGCAAAACAAGACTAGAGAGACACCCAGCAATAAAATTAAAATCCCACACCTGGACAGGATTAAGACATTGACACAGACTCTTGGAAATTGTAACCCTTTTGCTGTTACCTACCCAAATACCTTAGCCAAATCCCTGATTAACGTCC
Organism: Macrobrachium rosenbergii; assembly: GCF_040412425.1. NCBI lineage: Eukaryota > Metazoa > Arthropoda > Malacostraca > Decapoda > Palaemonidae > Macrobrachium > Macrobrachium rosenbergii. The sequence continues at coordinate 66,402,467 of NC_089752.1, forward strand.
AACAAAAGCCAGTCCCCAAATCGTATATGGGTTTTACTGGTAAATCACTCCCCCAGAGATTAATACAACATAAAAGGTCAGTACAGTATGGCCAACAGAGCTCAGATATTTTCAACCATATAAATAACCATAACCACAGAATAAACTGGAATGTGCCTCGTATAATTTATAGCGGCAATTGTCGGTTCAAAAGCCAGATGGTTGAATCAACTCTGCTTAAACGATGAATCTGTCAAAAGGATCATGGAACTCGATATTATAGATAAAATCTTCCTCCAACCAGCGATTAAGAAGATTAAGAAGCCATCAACTGGAGTGACGTAACGGGTGACCTCTGGATTTCTTGGTATAAATACCGTCTGTCTGTATTCCTTACTTCATTCATATACTTGCCAGTAGAGGGAGACAGTTTAGTCTCTGAAATATAGCAATAACTCTACCTTTTAGCGTTTTTATGGGCTCCCTCTGTTATATATATATATATATATATATATATATATATATATATATATATATATATATATATAAATAATCAACACACAATCACGTGTGGAACAGAAATAAATTTCGGACTCACTCAGGATCAGAACCCAGGTCTCTCAGCTGAAAGGCAAGTGGATAGCGCCCTTGCCTTTCACCTGAGAGACCTGGGTTCTGATCCTGACGTGAGTCAGAAATTTATATATATATATATATATATATATATATATATATATATATATATATATATATATATATATATATATATATATATATATATATATATATATAATTTTTCTTTTTCTATTAACCTGAGCTCATTTTGTATTTTGCTATATATATATATATATATATATATATATATATATATATATATATATATATATATATATATATATATATATATATATATATATATATATATATATATATATATATATATATATATTTTTTTTTTGTGGATGCTTCTGACTGGAGACCAACACGACATAATACAAAATAAGTCTAAATGAGATTTCAATTAGGGATGGTCTCAGGAGAGAAATTCCAGGTCTTAATTAATTACATGTATTTACCGGAATCAGAAGAGTAAATTACAAGGAGCTGTGGACACTAGGCTCTAGGCACTTTCAGGTTACTATTAGACAATAGACAAATTAAGATTGCCACTCAATACATGGTTAAATTATGCTTAATTTACAATCAGGAAGGACTTGATTGAAGGACGTAGGGCACAGGGGATGCAGATGGTTTCTACAGTGAATCACACGCTCTTTCTGTATTACATGAGAAAGGAACACCATCAGTGGGTGAGACCACACAGTCAATTATTACAACGGGAATCGCTGAAAGCTCAAGGAATTGACATCACATAAGATCAGTTACTTATTCTTTAACACTGATGAATGATTCCCTACAAAGGTCAAGGTCTAATAAATTGCAAGGGGAAGTGGAAAAGGAAATAAAGTATGAGATAACGGACCAAACACTTTCACCACACAGTACCTTAGTTCCTTAAGCAAAGATCCTTGGTTGTAGAATAATGGGCTCTCAGTCAAGTGGACATCTATACAAGGCACATTAAGGTCTTACTCAGGATGGCAAGAGATGGATTAGACAAAGGAATAGCCTTGGCTCGAGGGTAAGGTTAGCTCAGCAGCTTGGTGCCGGACCAGTCTTTAGTCTGCTCTCAACACAACTTGCCTCGTTGTTCCGGGGTCGGTCCTCATCAGACCTCAGACACCTGCGGGCGTCCATCGCCCAAGCAATTCAGGTGTCCTGCATGTCGTGGGCGAATTCTGTTAGGTCCTGCTTTAGGCCCTTCATGTGCCTGGCCAGAATGGCAGGTTTCTGTGCATGGAAAGCGTTCTTGACCAGCACAAGGCATTAAGAGATTAAGTTAAGTGCTTTGAGGAGGCTTAGCGAGGGAAAGGTACTGACCCTGACTAATTTAATGGGCAAAATTCAATTACTAGGAAGCATCTTAACGGCACTCCTTGTTCTGGGTGTTATTTTCCCCGACGTTTAGTATGAAGGGTTGCCAGAAAGTGGATATTTCTAGCAATATATTATATATATATATATATATATATATATATATATATATATATATATATATATATATATATATATATATATATATATATATATATATATATATATATTTATAAATATTCTGCTGTTCGCCCTCTCTCCATCAGTAAATAAGAATATTATTCTACAAAGACAGAAAGACATCTCTGTCTATGCTAAGGGCCACTTGCAGGCAGAGATAGGCTGGGTGTATTTAAAAAAAGTAACGTCTTTAGTTAGCATTGGGGCCTAACACCATAGGGAGGGTTCACAAAGTAACCTCTAGTGAAGGTGGTCTTAAGCTTACTTTTCCCCTGTTCTATGTATCGGCGATGTTTGTAAAAATTTCAGACTGCCCCCGAGGCATAGAGACATACTGATTCGAGAACAACCCAGCGTTAGACCCCGAAAGAGTCAGAGAGAGACTCGATACCGCGCGAGACACATGTGTGGTGTGTAACTAATTCTTTGTACTTGCCTGCTTACTGTTTCATTGGTATTAGTGAGACAAACGGCCATTTTCAAGACTTCTGATCGTCAGTTGCATGCGCAAACAACCCACGTCAACGGTAAGTTTGAGATTTGCCAAATTTTCGTCGATTGCTAGTATCTCTTCTCTGTATTTCAATTTCCCTTTGTTTTCACCACTTCACCACCATCTACGAGAACATGGTATAACCAATTTACTTTTGTGAAGTCTAGTGTAAGAATAATTAATATTGCTTAGCGACTGTGTAAACTATTCCCGTGCAGTAAGTAGGACTTAGGGAAAGTTAAGTAAGTAAATTTCAGGCCGCCTTGTGTCTTGATCCCATTGTTTGGAAGAGAAATAGCCTTTACCGGTACTAAATTGCATACAGGAAATAATAGTACAGACAGCCGTTGTGTTATAACTTTACTTGAAGTAAGGGGAAACTTGACTGTGTCCGACGTGGGCGAAAGTTCATGTAATTTCCTCGCTATCACAGCACATTCTTTCTTTGTTGGAACCAATTGGGAATTAAGGGGTTTGATGGAATCCATTTGTTGCAGAGTAACCTGTTATCCCTTATATTGTGTTTTCCCCAGCTGGCAACCTTATTTAATTAAGTAATTGTCTGTCTTTGAGGTTAACGGTAACTTTAATGGATAGGTTACGTGTGTCATTGGCAACTCAGGGCCCCATAAATTATGTTAATTAATTAATAAACTAATCAGCCAAGCCCACACATAACATTGGTGATCTGGCCTAGGATCCAATTAATTTAGAGAAAAGAATCGAGTCAAAAATTAATTACACAGATATTTAATTTCATGCAATTCTTCCAAACAAGGAGACAGTACAAGGCATAATAATAATAAGAATACCAGTTTATAATTATGAAATTAGCGTAGGTAGGAAAGTGTGCATTGAGAGCAGTTATAATTAACAATCTATAAAACTTTAAAAGAAGCACTTTTGCTGCGTTCAGATACCATGGGTGCTACATTCCAACGAAGGTCATTGGCTGAGTTATCGTGTCATTGTTAATATTTTGCTATTTTCCCCGGCCAAGGATTAATGCATGATATTGATTTTTTAACAAGTTAACTAGTGCACGATAAAGAACGGAGAAAGTGTGCCTAATGTGTCTCTCGTAGGTAGGGGATAAAATTTGCGGAGTTCGTTGAATTTCAAAAGCAGTAACCGCATCCGCCTACGAAGAGGCTTGATCGAGCGTGATGGAGCTAATAAGTGTTCAGATAGCGAGAAGCATATCAAAATCCCGAACGGCAATAGTTAATTTCTTAATAATTTGCATTTTAAGTAAAGTAAATTCAGTCCTGTCAGGACGTCACGAATCCATTTCCTTGTCTTGCTAGCGGCCACTCGGCAGCGGACAGCATTAATTCCGCGTAAAAAAAAAGAGAAAAAAAAGTGTAGCTCATAGTAATTTCGTTTTCCATCTCCTTAACGTAAAATCCTTGCCATTGTTGCTATATTTAGAGTAAATCTGTATTCCTGCATTTGCTTCGTTCGTTTGGGAGAGGAATTCAAGTGCTTTGTGTAATTCAGTTGTAAACAAATGCGCCTCGAGACATAATCATCCGCAGAGCCCGCTTCCAGCCGCATTTGTTTTGAATTTGCTTTGTGCTAATGGGATTTGTCCAACATTTTTGGGAGCCCTAGATGACCGCTCCCCATGTCCGCCATCTTAAAACCTTTGTTGTTATTGTTTGTGTGATTGGCTTGTAGCACCACAGTCCTTTAGCCTCTGCTTCATTGCCACTTCGAGACTACTTTGTTGTGCGTAGTAATCCCCCTCGCAAAATCTTAGCCAGGTAGACTTCAATAGATAGAAAATAAGACAGGGTTCCATACAATTGATAAAAGCAAGATATAATGTAGTCAGGGAATGATAGGTCTTAGTTAGGAAATATACAGTATAACAAGTTCCTATGCAAATCCACTGGCTTAAGAAATCATATAAAGAAAAGAACTTATAATTTTAATCATAACTCCTCAGCGTAAGACGCACATCTCGGGCTACCGGGAAGGCTACAATTGCTAACCCAATCCCCTAAGAGAGCCCAAGAAGACGTATTTTCAAATAAGCACCCTGCCAGTTTGCAGTTATAAAAAATTTTACGTAATTTCCTCAGGCAGCACAAATTGGGTGGCTGAATATCTCTCTCTCTCTCTCATATATTCAAGTAAGCATTCAACCTAACCTAACCGTGTGTACGTGGCCCTCTTCATAGAAAGTTCGGGCCGATACCGGGATAATTAATTAAACTAAATCAAAATCCCAGAAACACCTCTGTCCCACAAACAGATGAGGACAAGTTAAGATTAATTACAGTTAGGAACTGTCGGTCACGAATGAGGTCTTTTACCCAGACAAGCAGAAAGTAGTCTTTCCCCCTCTGCAGGAGAAGGGGGTTGTAGCACAGCGGGTACTGGGACCAGACACTCACAAGGGCCTCATCACGAATGAGGTCTTTTACCCAGACTTAAGCAGAAAGTAGTCTTTCCCCCTCTGCAGGAGAAGGGGGTTGTAGCACAGCGGGTACTGGGACCAGACACTCACAAGGGCCTCATCACGAATGAGGTCTTTTACCCAGACTTAACAGAAAGTAGCCTTTCCCCCTCTGCAGGAGAAGGGGGTTGTAGCACAGTGGGTACTGGGACCAGACACTCACGAGGGCCTCATAAGCAACCACAATTCAATTTCCTTCCACAGTGCCACTAATCTGAAGCACTGTCATCAACCGAATAGCTTACATCTCTCTCTCTCTCTCTTACCTTCCCTTTCTCTCTCACTCATTTGTTATGCTCTGCTGGGGTAGAGTGCATTTCCTTAAATATAGTCTAGTTAGACTAAAGTAAAGGGTCCTAGGAACGCACTGGCACCATAGTGCCACCAAGCAAACAATCTAGAAAAAAACAAAACCAGGCAAAAGGAACACAGAAGAAAAGTCCTTTTGGTACCTAACCTGCACAGTACATAAGGATACTGAGTGCCACCAGTGTGACCTTTACATGGCACACCCAACCACAGTGCCACCTTATTGAAAAGGTGCCACATCCCTGAAGAGTCACCCTAAATCTGAGGGACACTTCCTTTCTGTCCAAGTACGTCCAGTCGACCCGGATAGACGTCCTTCCCCACCAGAACCATGGCAGCAGAGAATTATAAAGCCTTCATGGAGCTGGGGACGGCAGCAGGTTTCACCGGGTTGGACCTCACCATGTAGGTCAAGGAGCAGATGGCTGACTTGGCCAAGCGAGAGAAGGAAAAAAGGCTCAAACGGCGGAATTATGAGGCCGAACAGAGGAGGTATGAAGACGAAAGAAAAGAAAGGAGAAAACAGCATGAGTTAGCCTGCAAGGAGAGTGAGCTAGCTCTCAAAGAAAAAGAGTTCGAGCTGGAAGGAGCAAAAAAGGAAAATGCCGAAGCTATGGCTAGACAGCAAACCTCCAGCCCACCCCTGCGGCACCAAATGCTCCAATCTCAAGCATTAATTCCCTCATCCCCAAGTGGACTGAGGACGAGCCAGAAGCATGGCTGGAGGAAATCGAGGCACTCTTCGATAACTACAGCACCATCGAGACAGAGAGGGCCTTAGTACTAGCCAAGCACATGGAGGGAAAAGCTAAGGCAGCCCTTCGCTCACTGAAGAGCCAGAGAGGCAACATGGTTGAAGTGCGTAGAGTCATCACGAAGGCCTACGAAATAACCCCGGAGAAATGGAGACAACAGTTCTGAGGTCTTGCCAAGGAAGTCGGCTGGTCCTGGACTGAATGGGCCTGTCACAAGACCCAGTTTGGTACCCACTGGTTCGACTCCTTGTCTTGCACAACGTTTGCGGATCTCTTTAATCGGACCATGCTGGAGGACCTTTACTAGTGTGTGCCTGGGCACCTTGCTGTATATCTCAATGATAAGCAGCCCACCACCCTTATGGAAGCCTGCCGCGTGGCCGATTCATGGGAAACCTTCAACCAGTCTCACAGCACATCTCAGCGGCGCATAGTGCCACCTGGTTGCCTCTCAGGCTCAACTCGCCCAAAGAATGGACTGCCATACAAGCCTACATGCACCTACTGTAAGAGTGGGGCACGCTGAAGCTGATTGCCGATACAAGCTAGGCACTAACAAGCAGCCTCCTGCTGCCAGCCAGAACCCCTCTCCCTCTTCATCCACTCAACCCTCTCCACCAACAGTCACCGCAGGCCACCAAGCCCCTACAAGAGGCCAGTGCAAATCCTTTGGTGCTGCCGGCCACTACAGTGCTGGACATCCGGCCTGTCCACATCATGTCCCCACCACCAATTTCATCAACCTCATTCTCTGCGGTCGGGCCGCAAAAGATCCTTTACCCCGAGAGACTGGAGACCCAGTTCATCTCGGTGGTTCCTCTTAAGAGCTCCAGCCTACCCATGACCCTTCCTGTTACAGTAGACACTGCAGCAGACATTAGCCTGATCTCCAGGGCCCAAGTGCCAGCCAGTGCCATGGTTGACGAGAAAACCCAGTGGGAGATGAAGTGGATAGAGGGCCAGACCATTACCGTTCCCACGGTCAAGTGACTGGGATAGCTGGGGCAGGTGGAGCAGCCAGGATAGCCCAGGAGCCAGTGAAGCCAGGAACAGCAGGAGTGGGAACCATCATGTGGAGGTCACCATCATAGAGGTTCTGAGCTGAGACAGCGGGGCCACGGTAAAGCCAGGAGGCAGGGGCTCTATGTGCTGGGATGCCGGCAGGTGAGACGAGACCATTACCGGCATCTTAGTGAAGGCTGTCATGGTCACAGTACTGGTGGTAGAGGTAGCCACAGTGTGGGTTACCACCGGAGCACCGGTCAGATGGGACAGGAGGCCCTCCAGGGATGGAATGCCAGAAAGACCCAGGAGGAACCAGGCTGCTGTCAAATCACTAGCCTGCTTCCCGAGGGAAGCCGCTACCGCCAAACCTGAAGTGGAAAAAGTCGGGTTAGTGGAGGGATGGATTGAATATAGAACTTAGGAAAAGGCCAAGCACTGGGACCTATGAGGTCATTCAGCACTAAAAGGAAAATTGACAGTAAAAGGTTTGAAAGGTGTAACAGGAGGAAAACCTCGCAGTTGTACTATGAATCAATTGTTAGAAAAGGGTGGAAAGTAAAGTGGTAGAAAGAGAATATGAAAGGAGGCACAGTAAAAGGAATGAAAGGGGTTGTAGCTAGGGGCCAAAGACATGCTGCAAAAAACCTTAAGTAATGCCTTGAGGTTACTGGAGGGAGTCTCCTGTCGTTCCGGGGAAAAGTCCCCCCGCCCCAGGATGAGGAGAGATTGTCCCCACCCCCATCCCCCCGTCATTCAATGCCAAATGAAGCGAGTGAAAAAGACAAAGGGGAGTCCTCTCCCGAAGGAGAAGCAGCCAGAAGGGGAAGCTTGCTGGGAGAGAGAAATGATCCTGAAGGGTTAGTCACCAAGGGATCATCGGGGGTGTATATCCCTCAGATGACGCCTTGGAAGGCTTCCTCCAGTACTGTTTTCTCCCCCCAAACTTTGCCCACTGTTCAGCCAAACAGGAGCAACACTCAGCACAAGTAGAATCTCTAGAGCACACACGGCCCCTGCAAGAGGAGCAAAGGGCATGCAGGTCCACATCAACATTAGATCTGAAGCTACTACACTTCTTCCTGCCAACCCCAGGACACACACGCTAAGGGAAAGAGAGCTTACGAGACTTAGTACCTTCATGAGCTTGCATTCCAAACATACAAAGCAACCATACAAGGAAAAAGAGAAAGATCCCACTGGGAGAAAACAGCTCAATGGATGTCAGGGTAGAGAGGGAAGAAACACATCTACACCACACAACAGCCAAAAGCAAATTGGAATGTTTACATCCGGGCAGGCAGGACTCCTGCCTCCTGGACGGTAGTTAACTGCCTAACCAACTTGTTTGAAAGTTCAACAGCCATTTCCAGCTGCGCTGTAAGTACTCTGTAAAGGAGCAAAGGTTCCCTTATGCAATGGCTCCATGCCTTTCCTAATTTACAGGTTCGAGATATTTTCCTGCCCTAACACAAGCAAACCCTTTGAACAGCTTTAAAATCCAAAACTCATAGCAACCCAACCCCCTCCAACTTCTTAGGCTGGGATTTGCCCCAAACCCATTGAAGACACCATGTATTAAGATGATGAAGTACTCATTGGCAACTCTGGTCACCTTATGGCATTCGTTACTCAGAATCGTTGGTTGAATGGCGTCATAACAGGGGAGGTAGCATTTGGTTATTATTGCCCACAAAAGTTTGAAGTGCAAATTGGTGCAAAGAAAATAAGTAGTTTCACTTTCTACACACATTCCAGTATAATCAAATCCTTAAGAGATATGAAGCAAATGCAAACGAAAAAATTGCTGCATACTGTACTTGTTTTTGTTAAATAAAAAATATTTGAAGTACTTTTGTATATATGAATATAACATGGATTAATTGCATATTATACACAATGTTTGAAATGTTTAGTCACAGAAACAACATGTAGTAAACTTGTTGAAACTTTTATAAACTAATGAAATACGTACCTTACATCACAGATGCTACATGCATATAAATCTAATGTGGACTAATCACTGCATACTGGGAGAGAATGTACTTAGCCAATTGCGTCTAAAAACCATAGCACCAGTCGATCCCATACTCCCTAAATAATATTATAATATACGGTTCCCTTTCTAAAAATTATTCTAATTTATGTTTTTCATATAATTTTGATAAAACTAAACTAAAATTTTTTGGGTTTTTGTCCACCTCCTGGCCCACTGTGCAATGGTAGAAAATTGTTACCCTTCTGCCTAGGAGAAAAAAAAACTTTCAACAAGAGATAGTTGATCCTCATCCTCAGATAAACAACTGACTGGGTTAGAAAAGCATAGATAGTCAACCCTGACAAAATGTCCACTCCTAAGGCTAGACATATAACATAATTCTCATCATAACAAATTGGTGGGAAATGAACCAGTCATCCAAATATGGGAGAACTATAGTACTCTGATACCAAGCAGACCAATCCATAATGCTAAGACTTCAACTCACAGGAAAATACTTTACTTCGACTGAAGGAGTACCAGGAAGTGGAAGTACATGTCTTACAAGTTGACAGAGCTTACTCTTTGCCCTTCTGAAAAGCTGCCAGGACCCAACTGAATGATGCACTGAAAAGGGAGTACAGTAAAATAAATAAACTTGTTGAGACAAGACATGCCTAAGGCTCGATGGCCTCATTGCAAAACCACTATCTAAACTACCCTTCCAAACTCTGAACTTTCTGTGTGGAGAGAAGGATATTGGGAATTTGATAGGGGTAAAATATAACAAAAAGTACAAAGTATCTTTCCCTGAGAACCATCACTGCCAATGTTCTACTTGACACTTTGCCAGAAACTTATGAAAACTCTGCACACAGCCTACTTGAACTGGGAGCTCAAAACTTCAGTTAAGGTTACATGTGTCAAATTTTCACTGAGAAGGTGAGCCACAACTCTGCTGAAGCAGAACTCAAGAGTAAATTGGGAAATTCTTCATGGAACTTTGGTGCTGATGGCCTTAGCACTTAGGGCTAAGGAGACAATGATGGACTGCTGTCAAAAACAGCTACTAATGGTTGAGCAGGGATACCTATATGATTTTACACAACTGTTTGTTACTTTACAATGGAGTTGCAAAAGGAATAAGACATTCCTCCCATTAGCCTCAGAAGTAGGTCTATCATCTTCAGGACTAATATAACTATTATCATCATCATACCTTAAAAATGGCAAATTTTAAAAGTAATATTTATTTTTCCTAAATATACAAACCTGAGGTCTTTACAATAGGAAATATGCTTCAGCACAGCTGGAGACTGACCGTTTTAACTTTAAACAAGGTGGTTAAGTATGTAGTTGGCTACCGACTACAGGTGGGAGTCCTGCCCATCCAGTCAGTACACATTCACTTTGCCTTTTGGCCCAGGGAGCAGAATGATGGGTGGCTTGAGGTGGGCATTTAACCTGTATAGATATCAGGTTTGTACAGTTAGGAAAAATACAAGTTACTTTTAACATTTGTCATTTGTTCCTACACAATATGCAAACCATCGGTCTTTACAATAGAAAGACTTACTTCCTTGGGGGGGAGGATTCTCAGTAAGCTTCTGAACTGACTATTAGTTCACCACACCTGGGTCTCCTTCCTGGTCATAAGAGCAAAGGAAATAGACTATGCCTCTGACATGTTGAACAAAAGTGTGAACAACTGTGTGTTCTACTGTCAGACTTCTGGACCTTTCGAATTAATGTGTGTGCATGTAGTCACATTGCTTCAAAAAAGGCTTGGATGAACCCAGAGTGTTAGAAACAATAAAACTAGAGAACCAACGGGTCATTTTATCATCAGCCCCTCTCTCCCCTTGCTAGAGAGAGGGGAGGACTTGCATCTATTAATCTATCTAAGATTATAGACAGGGTGCTCAGTTATGTAGGGTCACCTGCATGAACCACCCCCCAACCAGCATGTGATGGATGGCTACTCGCTTTCTGCAACAGAGGAATGATAAAAGAGCGAAGGGAGGGAGCCAGTCCCCGACTCATATTCACTTGTGCCACTGAACACCTTAGGCGAGATGCAAACTGTCCACTATGGGAACTGGGCAAGCTACACAACTTGTTGAGCAGCCACCATAGGAAGGACCCTGGGAAAAAAGTGTCCCAGGGCCTGTGGGCAATGTCCCGAAGGCAGAAAGACGCAAGAGTGGACAACCTACACCACTTTCTGTCTTAATACCTGTAAAACTAGCAGGTTCTTCCTGAGTGCGAGGGATGGACCAATGTCCCTATCCTCATCAGGTATTTGGAATGAACTCCTGGCCACATGTTGGACATCGAGTACACTCGTTCAATTGCCTCATGAGGCTAAAAAGAAAATGTGTTCTTGAACACTTCTTTCTTAGTTGAAAAAAGTACTAAAGAAGATTCGTTGACACTAAGACTTGAGATGTCAAGTCTTCTTGCAGATAGTACTGAAGCACTAACAGGGCACAGTAGTATCTTGTACAATCACTACTAACCAGTTCGAGATGGGACTGAACGTGACTCAAAAGTCTTGCTACGAGTTCCAGGACAAACTTGTGCATGACAGAACCTCATCTCCTTAAGTGCCGTAGTCTGGCTGGAGGCCTAGGCCTCCACAGACAAGAAGACTAAGCAGGAGACCTTCTTCAGATGAGCTTACCTGTGGGTTTGCATCACCTGTCTGGGACCCTGGCACCATTCCCATGCAAGAAAGTGCTGGGGGGTGAGGCTGAGCTTGAGCATTGGACCTTTACCCTCTCTTGTAAGTCAGGACTGGGTTCGTAGACCGAGGGACCTTACTGGCATCACAGGAGTCCGTGGGACTCTGCACAGTGGCAGAGGAACCCTAACCTGCCCAGGGAAAAGATTCCCAAGGCCAAAATTGGTGACATGTGGAGCCCAGGCACCTGTGGTGACACAGGTATCCAGGAGAACCATGCACCTGTAAATCTCATGGCATGGGGTTCTGTGGAACCCCATAAAACAGTTGCTACCAATACACGGGGATCTGAGGACCCCTGTGTGCCAGCGGAAGGTTCTTCACTGCCCCAGGAAGATGACTTCCAGGGACCATTGTCGGAGGCATGAATGTCCATGGAGAACCATGCCTCTATTGGTTTCAAGGCACGGGGTTCCGAAGAGCCTGGTACCGTGGTTCCCTCGTCTGTAGACGGCTTAGCAACAGAGAGATCCCTTGCCTCTTCCAAGGCTTGAAGATTGTTCCATGGGTATTGGGAGATGTTTCTACCAATGCCCGTGGAAGTGGAATGATGGAACAGTACACTGACAACTTCTGTTGTGTTGATCTATTGTTAGGAGGCTCCAAAGACTGGGAAATCTTGTGTAATGTCTGTGATGAGCTAAACTGCCATTACGTTCTGATTCCCAGAGATGTACCTGGCTAACAGCTCTGCCGAGTGTGCAATCGTCCATTCGTACACTTGCATCATCAACCTGTAGAGTTGGAAGGAAACCTGTTCCCCCTCCCCCTGCCATTTGTTGACAGATGTTACTCTGTGGTGAAAGGGGTACTAGCACTCATCCATAACACAGAGTAGTTACCAAGATCCTGAACCTTTGGAAAAGCTGAGGAAGCTGTCCTGAGTTTCAAATATTGGTGTGGAGATGTTTGCTGTACCAGTTCTGCTCACCTGAAAGAAGCAAGTCTTCCAGGTGTGTGTCTCTTCCCTCAGTTGATGTACCTGAGAACAAGGGCATGATGGGAGGGGGAGTGTGAGAGACACTCCAAATGAAGTTCCTGTCGTCTAGACATCAGGCTAGTTCCCCAATTCACTTCCCTGCCGGAGGAATGAAAATGAATAGGGATTCCCTTATCGGAGACAAGAATTCCTGCATTCTCCACTGAAGGGAACAAAGGGAAGCCATTCTTGAGGACCTGGCTTCCCCAAGAGCAACAGGTGAACGAGGACAACTTACTGTTGAGCTGTCTATTCCTTAGTGACATGAATAACTGAATTCTTCTCTGAACCCGCTGATATGGGACTGAGACCGAAACACCAGCATGACAGGACATGAGGTGGTCTGCTCAAGTGTGAGGTCGAGCTTCTCAAACTTAAACTAGACTGCCAAGTCCCGGCCAAGTAGAGTAGTCTCCTGTCCCCAGAAAAGACAGATATTTATTTAGAAGTATGGATCCTAACAAACACTAACAGTACCATCTTCAGCAATGCCTGCACCTCACAAACTGCCCCTAGTCTTCTTCAAGACCAAAGCTTCCTGGAGAGAAGAAGACTGAGGAGGGGACCCCCTCATTGCATCTCCAAGTGCTCTGACCCTCGAGTCGCAAGCACTTGGTCAGGAACCTGGGTGAGAACTTGACGAAGTACCAGTAGGAGGTGAAGAAGGACCTGCATTCTTTGACACCTTCTCTTGTACTATGCCTGAACCAGACTGGGGAGCGGACTCTCAAATACTAGTTTGGGGTACCCAGAGTGACTCAAAGCTCCCATATCACATCCAGGACGATCCACGTGAGCCTCCTCTACCAGTGTCCGAAGAAACCTACAAAGAGGCAGACACAGTACCAATCTTGGAAGAACTGATTCCAAGTACGCGGGTCTTAGAGACGCGCGCGCTCAAGCTCTGAAGTCACGAGACCTTGGCAAGGTATGTGATATGGCCTGAGTCCAGAGACTGGGGCGAGCCGAGAGATCCCTCTGCCACCCCTGTGGAGGGAGGCAGCCCAGGGACTTCTTTTGGTGGGAGGAGAAGCAACCTTCTTCATCTTCTTCTCCTTCTGCTGGCGAGCATCTGAAGAAGATGAGGAGGAGGTGGCAGATAGAGATGAAGATGATGATGATTGCGACTTCTCTTCTTCAGCTTCCTCTTCCGAGACATCTTTTCCAAGATGGCAGTGAGCTGATAGCTCTACAGGTGGGAGCAGCAGACAGGGCAGTTACAGGATAACCTGTGGCAGGAACATGTGGAGAGGAGTAGTTCACAACCCCTTTGGCAAATCTCAACTAAGGCAAGGCCATCAAGACTGAGTTTCTTCCCATGCCCCCAAAGTTCTGATGGTTGACGAACAGCTCACAGGGAAAGCCACAGTTTCTTCCAGGAGATCGTAAACTGCCGCATCACACAGACGATCTCCGAATGTCCGCCAGAGTCCCCTGGTAATCTCTCTATCACTCGAGCATACCCCTGGTCCAGTTTGCAGACCGAATCCAGAGCACAGTATAAGCTTCCGTGGTCAGGGAGGGATGGGATAGTGAATGTTCCCAGTTCTGAACACCGGTTCTGTCCTATCCCTGGTTCCCAGAAAACTCCGAGGAGACAGAGGGGACAGCTGAGAAATACTTAGTACCCTTACCATGTTAGACAAATTAGGTAGGGAGAATAGAGAATAGAGAGAGAGAGAGAGAGAGAGAGAGAGAGAGAATAGAGAGAGAGAACAATGATAACGCCTGGGTTGTTTTCACTTGAGAAGCTAAGAAGTGCTGACTGAAATAAACCATCTTCCACGAACTCAAAACAGTGAGTGAGTATATTGCGTCCAGGGCCATAAAACCAACTGTAAAATTTGGAAACTGTGGCCTCGCGATTTAGCTTACTCAGGGATGATTCAGCACCGCCAAGAAGCTAACGCCAGCCATCTCTATAAACCCGCCTTCAATAGGAGGCGTTTTCATGGAAATTCCAGGAAATTGGGGCTGGACAAAGTGATGTACTTCAACACCCTCCAATCAAACATTCTAGGGAGGGGTCTTTTACACCCCCTCCTAAGACCACTTCCAATCAAATCCTCTAAGGAGAGATTTGAACAACACCCACCAATATCCTTCCCAATCAACTGTTTGAGGGGAGGCCTTGCAGATAAATCCTTCCAATAGGAAACTGGAGGGAGGTGGAGATTGCAGATAACAAGAAACCCAGGAGTTCCAGAGACAGAAGACCAGCAGAGCAGACCAGATTCGAGTTAACATCCACCAGGGAGAGTTATATCTCCCCTTGCTTTTTTGCTCCCCAAACAGACTGATTTGAACTGTTTAATAAGAGTGATTTCGTTTGCATAGCTGTAACTTTGAATTGTACTTAAGTTTGTAGTTAACTTTTGTCATTAAAATAAGGAAACTACAGATCTCGTCTCTATTAAGCCTTGCTGAGAGATACCAGTACTCTAAAATAATTTCCCTCCAACGATAGCAGGTTCAAGAAAGCAATGAAGGTGGAGTCTACAGGTAGAGAAGTTTACAGGTGGGAAGAAATAAAAATAATTTTAGTCGGGCACGACAACCGTACCTGATGGAGGTTGAAGCCCCAACAGGTAAGGCCATGGGTGGTCGTCAAACAATGTTGACGGCAGCCGCAAGGGTCTAGGAAAGCACTTCCGTTCACACAAACGTGGACAGGGGCCGTCCCGAAGACATACTACAGTCTTCCTAGAAGCAAAGGTCTCTACAAGAGAAAAAGACTAGACGGGGAATTCCCTCTTGCCTTTCCTAGGTAAGCGGACTGGTCGGCCATCACCAACCCAGGACCGTTGCACTGTTCCCATATGGGAGTAAGCAGGGTTTGAGTGAGAGCTGCACGCTCTGAACTCACTCTCTCTGCTTGGTAGAGTCCGGGTCCATAGACCAGGAACCCTTGCCAGACTGGGAAGGATTTCCAGAACTGGTACCGTTGCACCGGGGGTCCGTGGAACCCAGGCAGTGGTTGCTCCCATGGCAGATAGACAAATCAAGAGTTTCAGTACCGGTAGTGAGAGATCCCATTGCATTCTCCGTGGAAGAAGGTTGCCTTCAGAAGCCCTCTGGGACTTCTGTGGTTGGGAGAGGCACCCTTCTTCTTCCTCCACTTGGTGGCTTTGGAAGAAGGGGAGATGACAGCACACAATGAAGATGAAGGAGAAGACAACGAATTCTTGAATTCCACTGTCAGTCCGACACTGTTCCTGTACAGAAGTGAGGAGGGCTGTTTACACAAACGTGCGCAGAAGCTATCCCCAGGTGAGCAGCTCGTATTCGCGAATGCAGGCGAGGGCTGACCCAGGGAGTGACGGCACACTCTCGGACATGAACTCGCGATATCTTCAAGATGTGCCCCAGTCTTCTTCAAAGCCTTGGCCTCTTACATGCGAAGAAGATTGTATGGAGAACTGGTTGACAGCGGACTCACAAACTGACTGCACCATTACAAGATCCTGGCCATTTACTCAGGAGAGTACTGGCATGGGGTGAGGCAGCGCATGCATGATGTGCACTCACACTCTCATTACTGGTGTCGTGGAGGTTCATCAGTGATAGAGGAGCCTACACCAGCCTGTAAGGATGACCCACAATACTGGTATAGGTACCGAGTCACTAGTGAATCGATCATCAGTTGCTCCATCTACTTGAGTGTCTGAGGAAACTCGAGCAGAAGAAGGAATATACCAGTTTGTGCAGGTACAGTAACTCCAAGATACTGGTAAAGGTAACTTGAGGTTTTGATGAAACCCGATTACCTGGAGTGACATGATTCCCCCTGGAGGTTAGTGCACTCGGGCTTCTGGGTCACGTACAGGACGATCGTTGGTTGCTCCCCCTACCTGAGTGTCCGAAGAAATACAGGTGGAGGTACATACCAGTCTGGGAAAAGGACTTCCTGGAACTAGTATAGGTGACACAGGTTAACCGTTCAACATGTCGTATCTGAGGAGATCCATGCACCTGGTGCTCCCACGTTGCAGGGCCTCAGAGAGGCCCACAACATGGTTCCCAAGTCTGAAGACATGGGACAACACCCCGTAAATGAAGGCGAAGACAATGATACCATTTCTTTTCTTCGACTTCTACACAAGACCATCACTGCCCTGGGACTTACACCATTCCCGTGTGGGAACGTGACAGAGGAATGAGCGACACACTCTGGACTCACTCTCTCTCCGAATTGAGCTTGGGTTCCATGGGAACCCGAGGAACAGCTGCTTCATGCCCATAGATGAATCAAAAAGGGCAATCGGCAACATATATGGCAGAGAGAACCTTACTCCCAGGCACATCTGAAAAAACTAAAACATTACAAATGTCACACAAATTTTCAGCATACAAACCTTCCTTGATAAAGCAAAGGAATAAAATTTTCCCCAAGAGAAGTACAAATGTCATAGAGTAAAACACATAAGCGACTGTTAATACTGTAAGCAAAACAACTGTAACTACAGTAATTACCATAATTAGACATTAGGGTGAACAAGCTCTCACTTTGTTACTAGCTTTATCCAGAGTACCACTATTATAAGGCAATAATGTTACACAATTTTGTCATCGATACTTATTATATAATGCCCTTCTAAAATTGATGGATAATTTGAAGTTACTGAAAGGGTAAATTGGGATAGTCTAACTTTCTTGTTTACGAAACAGCCGTGTTTGTAGCTCACAGTTGTGCTCGACTTACAAGCC
This sequence comes from Macrobrachium rosenbergii, assembly GCF_040412425.1. Lineage (NCBI taxonomy): Eukaryota > Metazoa > Arthropoda > Malacostraca > Decapoda > Palaemonidae > Macrobrachium > Macrobrachium rosenbergii. The sequence continues at coordinate 66,419,991 of NC_089752.1, forward strand.
TTGTTGTTTACTAAAGGCCAATCAAACTAAAGTAAAGGGTTTTGTGATATTGATAGTTCCCCAGTTATCCTAATATTGGGGTTCTTTCCAATTTTAAAGGAATACATTCATGTGGATCTACTTCCAATGGGTATTACTCCGCTGATAGTGACATCACAGGGGTTGAGTATTTGTCGTGGTTTATATTTTTCCTACGGGAATACAAATATATTTTTTTGTAAAGGTTAGCTTTGCAAAACATTGTAAAATCTTGAAGATACTGACTTTGCAAATTTTTGTTATGATAATTCCAATAATTATTGATTTTCTTTATGTACCAACTAACTTACATCAGCTGATTGTGTTAATTTAATAAATTGGGGTCGTCTTCTACAGTGAACATACCTCTAAACCTACATTTTTACATGAAAAATTGGGGGTCGCCTTATATGCCAGCATACTGCGTACGGTATTATATTACACGTTATAATCATGTATCAGCAATATCAACAATACGCTACAACAAAGTCAAACGGCAGGCAGAGAGGAGAAGAGTGCATGTCCTTCTTCACCAACGGCCAAAAGTGAATGCGTACCAACTGGGTGGACGGGACCCTCACCCATAGTCGATAGCCAACTACACACTTAACCACCTTGTTTAAAGTTAAAATGGCTGGTCTCCAGCTGAGCTGAATCATATTTCCTATTGTAAAGACCAATGGTTTGTATATTGTGTAGGAACAAGTATTTTTTATCAGTTATACACTGATATATCCACACCTACATCCCAAAAATTGGCCATAAAGCCATTAGGTCAGTATTTATTCTTAGGTATGAAAGCCTAACGGTCCTATGGCATTTAGGCCTGTTACCCTAGCCTAAGGTACAGTAAACATGGGATAGCTTAGCCTAATGTATTGTAGACATGTTGATTTTTTACTTATATGCCTTATAACATAGCCTACAAAATTGGAGGGGGGGGTTAGACAGAGCAGACATCATTATATGTACATACTGTACGTATATACATAAAGAACGAAAAAGGGAAACTGCATGACATCAACATGTAACCTAGACGATTGAGGTGGCACCTGTGCGGATGGGGAAAGAGGCCTGCATGACTTCATCACATAACCGAGAATGCATCCGAGAGGCAAATACTTGAGAAGAGAGAGTTGAGCTGTCACCAGGTTAACTCACTCTAGATAGGTAAGCAGCAGAAAGGAAGAGCCACTGTTTGTCACAAGGTGACAAATACGAGACAATAGAGAGGAAAGTGAGTAAGAGGTGGGGAAGGGTTATTGTCTGCTTGGGGACAATACTGGGAGGGGTGAGCAAAAGAAAACAGCAGAACTGACACACAACTCAGAACGTCTGAGGCAAATGTAGTATGTCTAAATTCCTAACTCTACCGTCCACCTACATCACCATATGCTCTCCAAAAGGGAAGGAACGGGAGCCAGACAGTGTTGCCAACTTAGAGGAAAAACCACTGTTTAGCAGATTTCAGTTTGTCACAGTTGGCGACACTGGAGCCAATGATCGAGAGAGACAAACTCTGAACCCGGCTGGAGTTGTTCGGTGCTGAACCCGAGCCGGAAAATAGGTTGAGAGAGAGAGGTGTCAAAGGGCACAGAACCTTGGTCCCAAGACACGCCTTGGTTCCCTGTCACAGGAGAGAACCGACACAGGGCAGTCCAGAGGGCAAACTACAGACAGTTGCCAAGACTCTGACACCTTGTCTCTCACTGGGGAAACCAAAAAAGGTCTAAAACTGTAAGGGTGGGCAATCTGGCCCTAAAATTTTCAATTGAAATCCTAATTAATAAAAGAATATATGTCAATTATTATTTTTCTCCTGAACCACATAGGGAGCAAAAGAAGGCTGAGCAGAATGAGAGGGGAATTAACCTAGGCTACCAGGTAGGTTAATGGAGGAGGAGAAGCAATACTGGAAGACAAAAGGAAAAGACCAAATAGGGTTCTGGTGTGCCCAACTAATTGTCTATGTAAATATCAGCCTCTAATGTCTTCCAATACTACACAAAATTTATATCTTCTAACCAGATCACTCAAAATTTACATATCAAGGGAACCACACTAGTGCCTAAGCAGTCAGTCCAACATAGGCTACGAGGTCATCTTGCAAAATCAGTTTTCACAGTCTTTCCTATACAGTATAATGCTTTCATCTCTGCTTCTTGTAGATGAAATAAAGCAAAACAGAAACAAGCACAACACCGTACAGGAGTATTAGCCAGAAATCATCAAAACATCACTAACACCAATTCGACCATCTGTATAGTAGGTCGGCATGAAGAAATATGACAAGAATGTAACATTCCATGATTCCAGCACCATCTGATAAGAAACAGGTGACTTCAGTGGCAGTCCAAGAGGGTTAGCCAAGCATATTTGGATTTTTTTAATGCCAATCACACCAAACAGGGCGAAGATAAAGCTAACTTTAACAGTAGGTAAGATTTATTCCAAATAACAGTGATTATATGTAGTTTTAAATAAGCACATTATTTACAGTAAGCCTAAAAGAACTCTTCCCTGATAAACTGGAATGTTACACACCACCATTTTCCTTCTAAAAAAACACAGTGACGCTGTGCAATCTCATAAAAGTACCCAATTAAGTTACAGTACTAGCCTTGGCTTCCCCAATACCATCATACTGAACTACTTACATACAGCTATAAAATAATGGAAGCATTTCTTCACTACTGAGCTTCTTTTACCAACAAATGCTGTGATGAGCATTTTTGTCCTATAGTAATATACACATTTTAGACTTCCTAGGCCATAAGCTGGAGGACTGCAGTTCCTGTTTGACATTTACATTAAGTAGCAAAGCAAATGTTTTTCCTTTATTACATGTCAAGAAAGATACACCACCTTTCAATTTAGCAGAGGTTAGCATCAAGAAACTTTCAAGATCTGCAGACAAATAGTCACTCTAGTACCTCACCTTATCATGAAATATGAAGCGGACACTGTTGCAATTTTCCTGTTGAGAGTCGAACTCTGTTTAACTTTTGATGATTAACACAGTCTCACCACTAGTCAGGTATTTTAGGAATTTTGCTCTGCAACCAATCCTGACCTTCTCACTTTTCCTGGATTGCTTTTTTTCCCCTTCAGCAAAAGATTTCTTCAAGTTTGTTGCAATAAATTGCTTTGATCTGGTCATTCTTTAAAATCAATGAAATTATTAGTCCTGTTTAACTATGCTGGTTCTAGAATAACAAAACCTTTGTGTATTTCTTGAATCTAACATATAAGTCAAACAAGTACTAAAACTTTATTAAGAGAGTGGTCCCTCCAAGTAGCAGTTACTCACAATCAGCAGGACAAGTAAAGAGGCATCAATCCAAATTAAAGTAATCTTATTGCTCAAATAACCCTCTCCAATATGGATACTGGAAGGGTTCCTCACATCTCAATTTGGGTGAATTTGTTTAATATGACACAAGGCCTTTGTTCAACCTCATCACCTGCACTCCAAAGAACAGCCAGCAATCCACATCACTTGACTAAAATTAAAATAATTACTTTCAGCTATGCACCATAATGAAAGGACATTATCCCCATGTCTGCTCTAAGATATGCTTGTTCCTCACGACCATGTCTGAGATCACAACAAAGCAACCACATTCAACTAATAGTTGCTAAATCTGGGTTAGACATAAAGTTAAAGCTTTTATTTTTCAATAAATAAATAATGTAGGTAAGCTATACTTTCACTATCAAACCTTGCTTTATAGCTCTGCTGGGAAAGTCAATCCCATAAACTGCATTCAGATACCACTTTTCCTAACACCACTGACTTACTATATCCAATATTTAGATGTAAAAATTTATTTTACCTTGCAGCCCTGCAATTTCTAGTGTTCATGCAAAATAAATTGTAGTAAAAAATAATTACGAAAATGATGGTTCCACTAGCATACTGATAAAGGGCCTTTATAACAATGAACAATACTGCATAAGGAAACAAGGGAAATAAAACAAAAGATAAAATACTGACACATTTATATGAAGTATCCTCTTATGAAAAAGATTCAGACTTAATCCTTTCCAATAGAGAATACATGAAAGGAAAACACCTATGATTGGTCACCAAAAGCTACAAATAAATAAGGAAAACTAAACAATCACAGATGTTAAATATGAACCCTAATTCTGGTTTAACTAGGTCATTTATAAACACAAGTTTATAAAAATAAGTTGAATAAATTATTGATATGATGGACTTTTATTAACTGTTTACTTAAAAAATTCATCTCTCAATTTTATTTCAAATTCAAATTAAGCAAAGTACTTGATGTTCCCAAGAATTTAGTATCTGATGCTGGATGCTTAAATGTCGTAAGAAGAAAAATGTTACTTTCATGATAAAATTGCATTTTTAAGAGTAAAATGCATTTTTCCTAAAATACAAACCCTGAAGTCCTTTACATATGGGGAATACTTTCGGCGTAGCTGAACTGGCCGCTAAAGACTTACAAGGCATGAGTTGGCATTACTACCAGCTGGGCATGTGGTTGGTAACAGTGGGAAGCCCACTGTACCGACCGCCCAGCTTCACGCATTCACTTTACTTTCTGGTCTAGGGCAGATTGTGCGGAGGCTGAGGTGGGTAACTTGAGTAAAGGACCTCTGGTTTATATGTTAGGAAAAATGCATTTTACTCTTAAAAATGCGATTTGTTCCTACACAAATACAAACCCTTGGTCCTTTACATATGGGGACTCAAGATTCGGTGGGAGGAATCTGAGTATCTGAGTGGAGGTCTCTGAATGACTGGAAGTTCAACGCACCTTATGTTCACCTGGGGTAAGAGCCAGGAGGACATGGCAAGTGGACCATGAGCACCGTTGTGAGAACTGTGGTGATACGGACCAGTCTATTAGACCGTCCTAGCTGTGACGAGGTTACGGTATGTAAACGATCACACAGCGAGGTGAAAGCCAGAGAGGACCCTTCCCAGCCACATGAGGGGTGATTGGGAAACGTCAGGGACTAATGACCAACATAAGGAATGGGTTTGGTAATTAGCCCACAACCCCTTCCCAGCCTTGCAGGGGAAAGAGGGGACATTACATCTACAGGCAGTCCCCGGTTATCGGCGGGGTTCCGTTTCTGAGGGTGTGACGATAACCGAAAAATGCGATTTGGGGCTTTTTGCGATTTCAGGGGTTAGGCAAAAGCACTGATTTTGATTATCGGTGCCTCTGTTAGGTATGTAAGACAATGAATTGTCACCCGCGTCAAATGGTTGATTTTCAGGTTCAGCTTAGACAAGGCCACAAAACCAGATCGCTGCCCGAGCCGCCGTTAACCAGGGACTGCCTGTAATGTGTACCTGAAAGGCAACAAAGATAGGACAGAGTAATGAAACTCAGTCAGACGTCTGGTTCAGCTTTCATGCCTAATCATGCAGGGAAAGGGTTGGACAAGCCAGTCACTCACCTTTCACACCCAATCACTTTCCTACAACAGACAAGGAACTCTGTCCTATACGGGAGCTGGGTTAGTTACACAACTTGTTGAGCAGCCACCACTGGTCCCAAGGAGAAGGTATCCAAGGACCAATGGGTAATGTTCCTTAGGTAAAAAGAGGTGAATGTGGTCTGGTGTGACCACACCCCCACCTTCAGTACCAGCTGAACCGACAGGTTCTTCTTGAATGCTAAAGAGGGCGCAATCCCCCTGATTTCGTGAACACGGGGGCACAGAGGGCTGATGATGTCCTTGCCAGCCGTTGCATACGCTTTCTTGATAACCTCACGAAGCCAGAAAGAGATCGTGTTCTTGGACACCTTCTTGGGGGTCCCGGTGCTAACGAAGAGTCGCTGACACTCAGGCTGAGGTGTAGTGTTCTCTTCAGATAGCGCCATAGTGCCCGTACAGGACAGAGTCCTAACTCGTCAGGGTCATTATCTACAAACTCACTCAGGGATGGGATCATGAAAGACTCAAACCGAGCATCAGGGACCACTGGGTTTTGAGTTATCGCTACGAACTCCAGGACAAATTTGAGCGTTACCGAAGCCCATCCCCTCGAGTGTTTAACTGAAAAGGAAAGTCCCTGTAATTTGCTAATTCTTTTCGCTGATGCCAGGGCTAGAAGGAAGATGGTGTTGAGAGTCAGATCCCTGTCTGTGGCCTCTCGTAGTGGCTTGTAAGGGGCACGAGTTAGGCTCCACAAAACGAGAGACACGTCCCACCTGGGGGGCCTGAGTTCCCTGGGTGAGTACGACTGTTCGAAGCTCTTCATCAGCAAGGATATTTCCAGGGAAGATGAAATATCGATGCATTTCAGCTTCAGGACCAAGGCTAAGGCTGCCCTGTATCCTTTTACCGCTGAAACTGATAAGAGCTTCTCCCGATGAAGGAAGACGAGGAAATTCCACTACCTGCTGAAGAGTGGCTCCGACCGGAGAGTAACCCCGTCTACGACACCAACCACAGAAGACGGCCCACTTACCCTGGTAAACCGCTGCTGAGGACTTCCTGAGGTATCCTGCCATCTCTGTTGCTGCCCGGCGAGAAAAGCCTCTCGCTCGCAAGAGATGGTGGATAAGCTCCAGGCGAGAAGAGACAGGGAGGCCATGGCGTGGTGGTACCGTTCTACGTGGGGCTGACGAAGCAGGTTGTGCCAGAGGGGAAGTTCTCTCGGAACCTCAGAGAGCAGAGCCAGCAGGTCTGGATACCAAGAGGCTTCCGGACGCTTGGGGGCCACCAGGATCATTCGAAGGTTCGTTGACACCAGAACTCGACTGAGAACTGGGCGAAGGAGACAGAATGGGGGAAAGGCATACACCTCGAGGTTGTCCCACGAGTGATGGAAGGAGTCTTCTGCAGCTGCCCATGGGTCCGGTACGACAGAGAAGAAGGTCGGAAGCTTTCTGTTGTACTGGGTGGCGAACAGGTCGACTACTGGACGCCCCCACAGGATGAAGAGCCTGTCTGCCGCGCTCTGATGGAGGGACCACTTGTACCCCACTACCTGATCCCGACAGCTGAGCTTGTCCCCCAGGACATTCCTCTTGCCTGGAATGTACCTGGCTGACAGCTCCACAGAGTAGGCGACTGCCCATTGGTGCACCTGCAACGTCAACTCGTGAAGAGCTCAGGAGACGTATGCCACCACGGTCGTGTTGTCGCTCATCAACACCACCGAGTGGCCCATCAAATGGTCCTGGAAGCACTGAAGACCTAAGAACGATGCCTTCATCTCCAGGACGTTGATGTGAAGGTGCCAGTCGTGTTGGTCCCACACTCCTGAAGTCAGCAACTCCTCCAGGGTAAGCCCCAGCCCTACTTTAATGCGGCTGAAAAGAGAAGCAAGTCCAGGGGGCGAGAAGACACAGGTGTCCCTATGCAGAGCTTCCTGTCGTCCAACCACCAGGTGAGATCGTCCCTCACCTCCTGAGAGATGGGGACAAGAACCGACTGGGGTTCCCGAGATTGATCCCAGAAGTCCCTCAGTCTCCACTGGAGAGACCGAAGGTGGAGCCGCCTGCACAGAACGAGTTTCTCCAAGGACGACAGGTGCCCAATCACGACTTGCCACTATTGAGCAGGCTGGTCCTGTTGTATCAGGAACTGCCTTGCCACCTTCTTGAATGTGCTGATCTGAGTCTGTGAAGGAAAGACTCTTCTTGCTGCCGTGTCGATCAGCATGCCCAGATACTAAGTCCTCTGTTTGGGAGTGATGGGAGTGAGATCTGACTTCCGAAAGTTGATCACGACACCTAGTCCATGACACAACTCGAGGAGATGATCTCTGTCCTGTAGCAACTGCAAGTGAGAGCTTGCCTGGATTAACCAATCATCGAGATACCTCAGTAGACGTATCCCGCACGAATGGGCCCAAACTGAAATGAGGGTGAACACTCTCGTGAACACCTGTGGAGTGGTTGACAGACCGAAACAGAGAACCTTGAATTGATAGACCACTCCGTTGAGGACAAAGCGAAGGTACTGACGAGACAACGGATGAACTGGTACCTGGAAGTACGCATCCATAAAATAGACCATCAGCATGAAGTTGTTCTCCCTGACAGCCGACAGTACCGTCTGTACCGTCTCCACCGTGAACCGTGTCTGGCAAAAGAAATGATTCAGGGGAGATAGGTTGATCACCGGCCTCCAGCTGCCAGAAGCCTTCTCCACAAGAAAGATCCTGCTCTAGAAGCCCAGGGACCAATCCTCGACGACTTCGATGGCTCCCTTGCTCAACATAGTTTCGACCTCCTGAAGAAGGGCCTGTTTCTTCAGGGGGTCTTGGAGATAAGATGGGCACTGGACCGGAGTGTCGGTGAGGGGAGGCGGTGACTCGAAGGGTAGAAAATATCCCTCCCTGAGGGCATCCACTACCCAGGTCTCTGCTCCGTATTGCTACCACGTTGCCCAATGGCTGGATAGGCACCCCCCCACTGAGGGCAGCATCTGAGGGGGGTCGCCGTCCCTAGTGAGCTTCTCCCCTCTTCTTCTTTCCTCTTGGGGGGGGACAGGTTGGCGAAAGGGACCCTGCGGTTCCTTCCGTGGAGGCGAAGAAGCAGAGGGTTGGTGTTTTTACTTGGCACCCCTTCGAAGCGCCAGACTTCTTCGGGGCTGGGTTGCTAGCCTGGTTCACCAACTGGGCCACAGGACGAGAGGGCTGCGCAACACCTTTTGTCGCTGCCTGATGGACAAGACGGTCGCGTTCGTCGGCCTTTCTCTTGTCCACCGCAGCATCCACCTCCCCCCTGGGGAAGAGGGAGGTGGAGTCCAGAATGGGTCCATTACATAGAGACACTGCAGCTTCGGCGCCCACTGATCTGACGATCTGGGATAACACCGCATCCCTTCTCTTGAGCACCCAGTTCGCCCAGAGGTTTGCTGCCTGGTAGGTTATAAAGGAGATAGCCTTACCCCACCACTGGCAAAGACTCCTGAAGGTCGGGTCCTTGCTCTAAGTAGATGAGGCCGCAATTCTTGACAACACAAAGCCCAATTGTCGAGACAAGAGATTGCCTGGAGGGCAGACAGAGCTGTACCCTCCAAGGTGCTCATCTCAGCTTGCGAGAAAAGCGCCTGCTCACCCAGTAGCTGAGCGAAAGTGGCACCAGGCGCTAAACGAGTCAGCCCTGGTTCCAAGACCTTCTGCTGCAGTACACCTTCCAACGGAACGTAGTAGTACTTCTGTCTCAGTAGAGGGGGAGGTAACAGCTTGGTAGCCCGAGTCGAGCGAAGCGAGGACGACGGTCTGGAGATCAAGTCGTTCACCTGGCTGAGAATGCTCTCCGCTAAGGGAGACCATGGTAGACCAAGAGAGGGTTTGGGCTTCCTCCCCAGTGTAGAACTCCTCCAGCCTGGACAACCGTTCTTCCAAAGGGGCTGGAAGTGGTTCCTCCAGACCGTTGTGCTGATTGATCAGCGCAACGACTTCTACAAAGGCCCTCTGCATTTCCGGAGTGTCCAGATCTCAGAAGAGGACCCTCCTCCAGAGTGTGTCATCTGGAAAGGCCCTACCCACAGGGAGCCCAACAGAAGTGTACGACCTCTTGCTCACTTGGAGCGAGAGAGGGCCGGACACTCCTGAAGCCGATTGTCCAAGGGCCTCAGCCCTGGCAAACCTACCAACCCCCTCTTTCCTCCTGGAGAATCCCGAGGAAGTTGAGGGGGTGGGAGAGACAGAGCGAACACTACCATCGCATCCGCTGGTATACCCAGTGGAGGCGATGGACCCCTCACGGTCTCCGACCCGCAATGGAGGATTGTGAGAGGGCCTAGACAGACTGGCTTGTCTGGGCGAGCGACTGTCACGACAATCAGGGGACAGTTTCCTCACAGCCGATCCACGCTCCGACGCTGGACAGGCTGGCACACTGGGGCATGCAGGCCGGGAGACCTGTGCAGGAGTGCGGACTGCCGATTGGAGGCCGCTGTCCCTATCGTCCGGGCATGTTCCGGCCTTCTTCGAGTGTCAAAACAGACGAAGAAGGCTGTGGGGATCATTTCATTGATATCCCCAACGCCCAGCGGGGACGAAGCACATCCTTGGGCCTGACCTGGCACCCGAAGGACCCTTGTCCAATTTGGGCAAGAGCAACGGTTTGGGTGGAGGAGAAGCCTGAAGGCTCCTCCCCTTCTCCCGTTCCGTGCCTGAACTTGTAACAGGAGTTGAGACCGCGCAGTCTCCCGGAGGAGACCGTGCTTTCGGCGACACACACTTGAGAGGTGCCGAAATGGAACCAGTCCAGGAGGATGAAGCTCCCAAACCGTCCGAGGAGGGTACCGAGGTGCCCTTCTCAGCGAGAGAACCAGCAGTCCGACCCTGAGGGGGGGGAGTGCACTGCCTTAGCAGAGCGAGTCTTCTTAGAAGGAGGAGGGACCACCCTCCCCTTCCTAGCCAAATTGGACTTAGAAGAGGGAGGGGGAGAGGTGGACTAAGATGGAGGCGAGGACGACGACAACGAAGAGGAAGAGGAAGACGAAGACGGGGATGGTTGACGAGCACGCTGCTTCTTCTTCTTCTTATCAATCAGAGATAAGACCGCATCCCCCAGTTTACCGAAGACAGACCAGGGGTCGACAGCAACTGGGGCAGGGAAGGGAGCAGGAGCAACTGGTTGAGGAGACTAAAGTTGGGAGTGTCTGCTGTCGGGAATGATAGGTGACACAGGGAACACTGGACAGTCCGGGGTAGGCATGGGTAACGGTGGAAGTGAGGCAGGAGGCATGAGAGTGTAGCTGGGAGGTGGCGGAGTGACTGAGCAGACCGGACCGGCCAGCGTCGACACTGAGATGGCAGGGGTAGGGACTGCACCATATGCATGATGCATTCCCACCGAAGTCACCACGCTCCTTGGCAGCACAGCAGTAACAGTGGTGGTCGTGAGAGCATCCACCGTGTGAATAGTGGGGGGAGGGAGCAGTACTCCCGCCCGCGCTACCGAGCTGATATGCTCGAGGAGCAATGACAAATCAGGATTGCCAACCATCCCGAGGTGACTCCCACTTGGGTGACTCAAACCCGGCACAGATCCCAAATCTGAGGAAGAAGACAAGGTGGCGGATGTAGTGGGACCCCCAACCCAGGGATCAGGGACTCTGGGTGAGGGGGAGAACTGAGAGGAGTGTAGGCTAGGTTGCCAGGATGAGCTTGGAATCGATCTCGCCTCCTCTGGGACTGTGGATGCAGACACAGGGGACAAGGAGATGGATTCTACTCAGGGGCAGGTAAAAAGGCTCGTTGGGACTCAGATAAGACTGAGAAGGATCAACCAGTATTGGAATTGAAAGAGCGTAAAGACAGCCCCTCAACGCCCTGGATTCCTTCCATTTGTATCTGGGAGAAACGAGAGTACCTATCCCACTGCTGGAGACCAAAGCCTTCACTCATCACAGTACACGACGGGGTCCTTGCTCCCTCGAACTTGCGACATTTTTGCAAAGGGAGGGGGAGGAACAACACTCACAAGGGATTTTTGTCCTTACCATGGGCAAATGCTCACAGGCTTATCCAAGTCATGGGTTTGCAAAAGATCATCCATTTTACAAACACGCACAAATACACAGGGGAACAAGCCAAAATGAAAACAGGAACAAACACACTGTGAACAGGTAGAAGCTTTAGCATCCAGGAAAGTCCGAGCAGAGAGCAGCAAAACACATCCGCTTCAGGCGAGGCCGGAAAGTAAAGTGAATGCGTGAAGCTGGGCGGTTGGTACTGTGGGTTTCCCACTGTTACCAACCACATGCTCAGCTGGTAGTAATACCAACTCATGCCTTGTAAGTCTTTAGCGGCCAGTTCAGCTATGCCGAAAGTATTTCCCATATGTAAAGGACCAAGGGTTTGTATTTGTGTAGGAACAAATTAAGTTTCATATATACTTACCAAGTAATTACATAGCTATACTTTCCAATCGCTCGGCAGCTTAAATTTTAAAAATCACGGTAGAGTTTTGATAGTTTAGTGTAGGTGACAAGCTCCGCCCAACAACAGGAGTCCTGGAAACAACTTAGCAGAAAACATCATTCTGTTTATGCCCTTATGTCAGAGGGGGGAGGAGGAGGACTCCAATCCATCATTACTTGGTAAGTATATATGAAACTTAATTTTATCATGAAAATAACATTTTCACATAAGTAACTTTCCAAGTAATTACATAGCTGGCTCCCACATTGATAGGAGGTGGTATGCATGGACATATTCTACTCCAAAACATTAAGTTATGGTAATGACTATGACATACAAAAGTTGCTAGCATTGAAGACAATGCTTGTCGTTTCCAAAGATTAGGTAAGAGGGTACTGCAGGAAAGTTACTGCCATCTGGTTGGTGCTCATCTTAATCTGTCTGGCAGTTAGAGCAGCTATTCAGCAGATGGAGAGCCTTACTTAGGTGGGAGCTTTCAGACAGGATATGTCCAGTGGCTAGCGATAAAGCATCAATAAGTGCACCCTTGCCCAAGTCTTCAAACCACAATAAAATCAACTAGACAACGCTTGCACCTACCCTGAAAATGCCACAACCCATCCACTGTACCCCCTGGCTTCCGAAAATTCTAAACCCTACTTTAAGGCGAAGAGATAGTACGAGAAAACAGAGATTCCTCCCCAAATACCATGTCATCCACTGATAATGGCCCCAAGGTACTGCAATTTTCAAACACTGTTTCAACTTCTTTCAAATAATGAGACACGAGGATCGGTTCACACCTCCAGTAGGATGACTGCATAATGGAAGTGAGTGATGTATGTGTCTGAAAGCAGAAAAGGAGACGTCCTGACGTCATGAGCTTTCACTGTAAAAGCAGGCAAAATGTCCTCTTGAAACTGAGAGTGTGCCTCAGAAATTAAGTCTCTGACGAAGATGGACAACTCATTTTTAGTTGGAGGGTGAGGTGGGTTCTTGACAGCACCAGAGGTTACTGGATGGTCCCCCGATCATCTCAGTCCTGCTCAGGTAATATCTTAAAGCTCTGGCAGAACTTAGAACTCTCTCTTCTTCCTCAGGGGCCAGAACTTGGAAGGATCCTTATTCTTGGTTAAATATCCAAGGGTAAAGAAGCAAACTGCATTCCCTTGTGAAAAAATTTACCCTTTATCGATGTTTTGGAACTTGCTAATATGTCAGCGGTAGCAAAGGCCACGAGGAAGAGAGTTTTCTGAGTAAGGTTTCTCCGAAGAGGAATGAAGGGGTTGAAAAGCGGGACCTGTTAGCCACTTCAACACTACATCCAGGTTCCAGGAGACAGGATCTTCCTTTCCTGCTTAGGTGTATCAAAAGGCTTGACGAGGTTGGGATTGACACAAGATTCAGGAGCCCTGTGTTTAAACACTGAACTAAACACTGTTCAATCACAGGTTAATGGTGGAGGTGGAGAGATTCAGATCTCCTTGGATAAAGAAGGAAATCTGAATACTATCTTGTAGGACCAGACTCTCTGAAGAAGAGACAGAGTCTGAGACACCAGCTTCAGAAATTCAATCGCTTAACCTGAAAGACGTGGCTAGAAAATTGACACCATCTTGCAGTAGCCTCTCTCATCCATCCTTTCTTACGCTGACAAGCTTCCAGACAGTCTGAAGCCTGTCAGGCAAGAACTGACAACCCTTTTTATCTCTTAAAGTGAGGTTGTCTGAGTAGATACAGTTTTAGGGGAAGGAGTCTCGGAAAGTACACCCACCACTCTAGCAGGCCCTGAAACCATTCTTTCATGGGCCAGAACGGGGCTATGAGAATCATCGTAATGTTGCGATGAGCCCAAGACTTGTTCAGGACTTCTCTGAACATGTTTTTGTGTAGCAGCCCAAGAGGTCTTGTAAAACCAAGGAGTCTAAATAGAAGTCTAAGTCTGGGCTCAGAGGATGAAGGGCTTTCCTTTCAAAAGTCTATGTTTAGACTGCCACCATGCCAGTCCAACTTGATTACCGGGTTTATGGGAAACACGTAGGTGTCCACCTATGTTTCCCTGTCCCAGTTGGCCTCAAGGAAGAATTGTGAAACCCCCATGAGAAGTTTCCCTAACTTGGCAAACATCTTGATGGGCGACAGATTCCCCAGTAGGCTCATCCACTGATGGGCCAAGCAAGACGAAAGGACTAGAAACTTGTGTACTATCTGAAAGCTGGTGATTCTCTTGGCAGACACAAAAGCCCGAAAAGTCTGAGAGCTGAGACTCATCCCCAAACAGAGGTTTATTATTATTAAAGATAGTTAGTTTCTGCTTGTCCAGACCACTGAGCTTTTATTTCAGGTAAATAAAAAACTTTTCATTTATAGGGCTGGCCTCTGGATTTAGATTACAGTAAAGATTTTAGGCTTGAGGCCAAGCAATTCAGGTCATTCAATACGATGATGAACTAATTAAAATGAAATTAAAAGCTGCACATAGGGACATGCTCTCATACTGGAACACAAACATAAAATAAATACATTTACTCATGCTTCCTTACATACACACTAAAAAGGTATATTAAAATTCAGAATATAAGTTAAGTAATGTTTAAATTTTTTTTAAATTTGACAAATGCTATAAGGGTTTTCATGCTATTATTATTTAATTTTTTCATATTTTATTGATTAAATTACAGTCCCTCATGAAAATTAAAATTGGAATGACTGAAAATGTAAAAGATTCTGACAAAATTTCATTCATTGATTTATTCCCAAAAGTTGACAGTCGCTGTTGGTCATACTTTGGATGCTCACGTAACACATGTTTGACCATTATTATCACCTTCCACTCTGAGCACTTGGGAGCCGGGCCACGTGGGCTGCTCATTAAGTGCCCATGTGTCGGACAAGTATGGCCTGAGATGTGTTAGAATTACTTGCGCTTGTGTCTCTCTCTGATATGATGAACTCCATTTTTTAACATAAGGTTTTATTTGTTTCAACTTATTACTTTCAGGTTCTTCATTCCATATACAGTATATTGCCATTTATTTATGATACCCACTTTTATGTGTGTTATGTAATCAGTAACAGGGATATTCACATTTGATCTTGTCCTGTGGGTTGCTTCTTTGGCTGCTTTGTCTGCCTCTTCATTTCCTTTGATCCTTACATGGGCAGGGATCCAACATATTTCTACATTTTTTCCATTATTAAGGGATTTTGACAAAGGAAAAATCTATTTCTGGAGAGGGGACCGTGTCAGCCGGTGAAAAAGTCCATTCAGCACTTATTTCTAGGTAATCCGTTGCTAGATACCAGAGAAAGCTAAATGAAATGCTGGAGTTACTACCCCCAGAGCGAGCTCCATTAGATGGAATCGTGTATGGAAAAGGGTGAACTAAAAAACACGGAACCTTATCCTATAGAGATCCCCAAGTCAAAAGTCCCACAGAGAGGTGCCGTTACAAACCCATGCACCACTCGCGGACAGTATACAAATCACCGCTAGCCGCATTCCATGAAAGCAACACCCCACCAGAATGATGTTTACTATGGGGGGGAGACAACATATGATAGAGGTGGGTCACCGGGTGACACGGTCCCCTCTCCAGAAATAGATTTTTCCTTTGTCAAAATCCCTTTTCTGGATCGGGTCCCGTGTCAGCCGGTGAAAAATTAACAGAGAAATAAATATCATTCTTAAACTGTATGAAATAACAAAATGTAAAGGGAACAGAAGACCAAAGGTCTACCAAAAATTTTAACTGCTAGCAATAATAACAAGTAATGTACAAATGTAACTGATGGGAGCTTAAAGTTAACATGACAATATAAAAAATATACTTAAACAAAATAACTATACAAATTGAAAACATTATAACATAAATGTGTCACTTAGACAAATATACAGATAACACGGTCAGGTAATAAAGTCAAGGCACGCCTGACTGAAAAGACTGTAAGGGGATAACTGAGGCAGTGAAGGAAGAATTGACTAGGAATCCGAAAGGGTACTAGAGGGAGGGACAACGTTCCCCGGCGCGACTGCTGAGAATTTAAGAGCTTCTAAGGATTTCAAATAGTGACGTTTGAAAACCAAGGGTGACTTCCAACCAGTGTATTTGGTAAGATCCACGAAATTCATGTAATGGAAGTAGTTAATAGAGGTGGCCACAGCTCTAATATCATGAACTCTAGGGACTGAGTCAGGATTAGCCTGCTTGATGAAGTAAAGGATTTGCTGTCTAATAGCAGACATAGAGATATTAACCCCCCCCCCCTTCCCTGATAAAGAGAGGCCCAGATGAGATGTGAGAGGACCTGTCTAAATCAGCCTTCAATGTATGAACTGGACACAGGGACAGGTCTTGAGGAAGGGGGAGAATTTTTCCAAGGCGACCACCTATTCTGCGGATCTTCATTTTTGGCTAAGAATTTAGGGTGAGGAATCAGCAAAACCTCCCCTGATGGAAGGAAGTCGACATGGTTGGATTTCCTAGAGAGAGCAGACAGCTCTGAAATTCTAGCACCTGAAGCTAGGCTAACTAAGAACAACGTTTTCCTCAATAAGGAAAGGTAGGGACAAGACTGATTATCGATATCTGAGGCTAACTTCAACACGTCATTCAAGAACCAGGAAACCGTATGTGGACGGATTACTGGTCTCAGGCGAGCACAGGCCTTAGGGATGGAAGAAAAGTAAGGATCTGTGAGGTCAATTTTGAAACCGCACAAAAATACTTTCCGTAAAGCCGACTTGACTGTAATAACAGTACTGGAGGCTAAACCCTTCTCAAACAGTGACCTAAAAAAAGGAGATTGCCAAATTTATGGTCATTACTGTAGCCTCAGATTCTTTCAAAAGAGTGCTAGCTTCTTAACTGCTGAGTTGTACTGCCAAAGAGTAGAGACCCGCTTATCTGATTCCAAGAACATGGTATTGACAGGATTAACATTAGCATCCCGTTGAGTCGCAAATTTCATAAAGTCCACAAAGCCCGGCATTTTGAATTTTTGAGGAAGCTGACACAGTCTGAGTTTGTACTACTTGTGTTAGTTTCGGACTGGGGATTTGGATGTGGCGAAGTTTCAGTTCCAGCAGAAGTGGAAACCAGTTGCTCTTTGGCCATTAGGGAGCCACTAGAGCTACTTGACCCTTGAATGTCCTGAGCTTGTGAAGGACCTTTAACAACAAGTTTACTGGAGGAAACAGATAAATCTTCTTCCACCTGTTCCAATCCAATGACATTGCGTCGGTGGAAAGAGCTTGAGGGTCCAGGTTGGGAGCTACATAATGAGGAAGCTTGTTGTTGAGCTTGGTTGCGAACAAATCTACCTCCAGGCCCGGAACTTGGTTGCAGATCCAATTGAACGAGACCTTGTCTAGGGACCACTCTGACTCGAGGGGAGTTGTCCTCGAAAGAGAATCCGCCACGACATTCCGGACCCCTGCAAGATGAGTGGCAGACAGGTGCCACTTGTTCTTGCACGCCAAGGAGAAAAGTGCAATCATTACCTGGTTGATCCGGCTGGATTTTGAACCTCCCCTGTTTATGCAGTGGACTATCGTGGCGCTGTCCAGAACCAGCCTTATATGAATCTTCTTGGGAGGAAGAAGCTTCTTTAAGGTAAGGAAGACCGCCATGGCCTCCAGAACGTTTATATGGAACTGGCGGAACATGGGGGACCAAGTCCCCTGCACTTCTTGGTGTTGAGAATATCCTCCCCACCCGCTTAGGGAGGCATCTGTGTGGATAACCAACGCCGGAGGAGGAAATTGCAGGGGAACTGACTTGGACAGGCTCTTGACAGTCGACCAAGGCCGGAGTCTCTTCTTCAAGATGGGAGGAATCAGAGACACCTTGTCTCTGAGGCTGATATTTGCTCGACTCCGCCACACTCTGTTGATATCTTTCAGTTTTGTCTTCAGCAACAGATCTGTCACTGAAGCGAACTGAAGGGAGCCCAAGACTCTGGGCCCGCTGAGAGGCTCGTTTGGACTTGAGGAACTGTCTGGTTGCTCTGGCTATCTCTTTCCTCTTGGGAGGAGGAAGAGAGAGCTTGTGAGAATTCAGATCCCACTGGATTCCTAGCCATTGAAAACAACTGCTCAGAACCAGGCGGGACTTCTCCTGTTTACATGAAAGCCCAAAGATTCCAGAAAGCCGACCACCACGGATGTAACCCTCCGGCATTCCTCGACGCTGGATGCCCAGATGATCCAGTCGTCAGATACGCCGCCAACGTTATTCCTTGAGACCGGAGTTGTTGTATGACCGTGTCTGTCAACTTGGTGAAAATCCTTGGGGCTATGTTGAGGCCGAAAGGCATCACCTTGAAGGAATATGCCTGCCTTCCGAGCCTGAACCCCAGAAAGGGGGAGAACCTTCGCAACCGGGACGTGATAATAGGCGTCAGAAAGATCTAAAGAGGTGGTTACGGCTCCACGGGGCAGTAGGGTCCGAACTTGGGAGACTGTAAGCATCCGAAACTTGTCGCAACGAATGTAGGAATTCAGATGGGACAAGTCCAGAATTACTCTCCGCTTGTCGGAACCCTTCTTGGGAACACTGAAGAGCCTGCCTTGGAACTTCAGTGTCCTCACTTTCCTTATGGCCTGTTTCTGCAAAAGATCTTCCACAAAGTCCTCGAGATCCTTGGTCGGTGTCTGATAAAACTTGACTGGTGGAGGGGGACCGTCGATCCAACTCCAACCTAGGCCCTTGGAAACTATACTCTGAGCCCAGGGACAAAAGGTCCACCGGGCCCGAAAATGGTACAGCCTCCCGCCCACTGGATGTATGTCATCGGTCCTGTGTTTGCTTCCTCCCTCTGGAGCCTCTACCTCCTCTGTTCCTGGGAGAGGAGCGGGGGGCTCCTCTTCCCCTAACATAGCCTCGGGGCCTGTTACCTCTGGTTGACTGGCCAGAGCGAAATTTCCCCTGGCTTTCATATGAAGCATTGAAAGCCGGGAAGGAGACGTAGGAGGGGGCAGCAAGAGACTGATGTGACGGGTTCAACAGGACATACTGAGGCGGAGGTTGGGAGGAAGAGGTTGAAGGTTGACCCTGAACCTGGACGAAGGACTGAGCCGGGAGGCGTTTGAAATTCTTAAATTTCTTGCTGGACTTTGGGGAAGGCCCGGCAAGATCAGACTGCTTCCGTTTATAGGGCAGACCCCAACGAGAACGGAGACTTTGATTGACCCTAGCCGCCTCAGGTAAGACTGCGTCGACTGCTTCTTGGGGGAAAAGATTAGCTCCCCAAATAGAACTCTTCAGAAGCTTATTTGGTTCATGCCGAACTGTGGCTGCCGAAAAGATATGCTTCCGGCAGGCCAGTCGGGCAGTCATAAAGTCAAACAGGTCTTGTTGAAAACTCGCCAAGAGAGATTTCGTCAAGACCTGGAACAAAGAATCTTCCCTATAGACCAAAGAAGTTGCTTCTGCTAAAGTCAAAGAGTTCAAAGACCTGGCGAGCCTATCCTTACTATCAGCCTCTGCTTTCAGGAGCGATTCCAGGATCTTAGGGAGCTGCTCACTGAACAGGTCAGAAGCGCAGTCTGGGTCAAGCCGAGTCACCGTAAACGTATTAGGGGCTCCCTTCCAGAACTCGGTGCCCCCGGGAAAGATGAGAGATGTTGGGTCCGTCTCCCGGAGATGAGGGAGGGGTTTACCTTCCAAGCAAGCCTGACTAGTCAGAGAGGCCACTTTCGAAGTACAAGGAGGAAGGAGAATATCACTTAAAGGGAACATAGTGAACACTCCCTTGGCTGGTGTGAGCTTAGTGTTCTCCGCTTGCCACTCCATAAGTGTCCTCATCAAAGACGACTGGGCTTGGTCCCTAGGATAGATAACGGTCTCCTTAGGGACTTTATCAGACCTGTTCCAAACCTCCCCCTTCAGCCTGGCAAAACCTGTGTAGGGGGATGTCAGGTCCGGAGGATAGAATTCCAACTCCTCCACCCTCCTTGTGCCCAAACCCTCTATAGTGAGAGTACCTTCGTGCTCGGGAGCATAAAGGGCCAGACGCCAAGGATTCCCCAGATCGAAGGGAGGGAGAGTGGAAGGGTCAGGAACAGAATGAGACCTAGAACGAGGTCCGCTAACGGCCAGTCCTTGGATGAATTCCTGTTGAGACTCCACCTTTTCTGAAAGAGATTGAAGAGAATTGGCAAGACCAGAAAGCTTGCTGTCGACCGTCGCGTCGATTCTCTCAACTCTCGTGTCGATTCTCTCAAGGAGAAGTTCGACGAAAGGGTCCGTATCAAAGGCAGGAGGAGGGGGAACCACTTGCCGCGACTGAGACTCTACTTGTATCCCGGAGGGGGAGGCTGTACTCGTTGACGGAACGGGCTCGCCGCCCGTGCGCCGCGCGGAGGGACCTCAGATCGACCTGCTGGAGTAGGTAAGGTTTTCTTCCTCACAGACTTCACCTTAGGGACAATAGATCCAGACCGTCCGTAAGGTATGAGGATTTAGAGAAACCTTTAAAGGAGGAAACGGTGGAAGAAGGAGAGCTAAACAGTGAAGAACCTGCCTCACTTACCCCCTTACCTGCTTGATGCTCCGGGACAATGTTCGGAGATTCAAGGCCGAGGTCAAGATCCGCCACGTCTTCAGAAACACCACCGCTCAAGGCCGAATCGTCTGGAGAGGGCTGGGTCAACTCCCGAATCCCGGCAATCAACGGAGCAGCAACATCGTCGGTGACTGAAGCTGTGATCCAAGTGCCGGGAAAAAGGACATTGCAAATGTCCTTCGAGAGTATATAGGGATTGCCAGCTCCTACATTGCGTCTGAAGCCGCTAACCCAGACTTTAAGGGCCTGGAGCCAAGCATCGCGAGACTTGCGGTCAGCCTGCCGGAAGAAAAACATTATTGCGGTTTACCGAAGGGGGGGAAAATCGGTAATTCGTATAAAATACAGTTTGGCTAAAAAGGAAAGATGCATGACAACCTACCGAATCATCGATAGCTTGCTCGTAAAGAGCGTAGCAAACATCACATCCGTCAGGGTGCCAAACAATGAGATCCCCTACGTGGACCGCACACCCGGAGTGGGATCTACAAACTTCGTGGCCGCTGGCCTGGTGGAGGGCTGCGGAGCACCCCTGTTCTTGGCAGCGCACCACCTGTAAAAGTATGAGATTATGAGTACACCGTGTAAGGTGCCGGAGTAGTGTGCCGGAGCAACACATTAGTATATATATTAAAACCGTGAAACCTGCCGGAAGGATCCGGAAGGCAACCGGATTAAAATAAAATCTCATACAAAATAAACATAATAAATATACCGGAACTAGCCGGAGTAACATGCCTTAAAAGTATGTGACGGATACAAAATAAAATGGGAAGGTTAAAACTGTCTGGAGTAAGCGCATTCCCGGCAACTGAGAATGAAATTCTGAGACTAGCGATAACGGAAGACTGGTAAACACTAGAACCGCCGGAGCGGGAAGCAAGGAATGCGCCTGGAATAACAGAAAAGCGGACAGTGGTTAGCTAAAGGAGGGAAACGTCAAAGGTCCGGACACGAAGAGTCAGGTGGAAAACACTAACTGGCCACGAGAATAGGACTAAATCGGAGTGTCGTCTTATTAAACGACACGCCGGAGATGACGTAAGGAAGGAGGGATGAATAGACCAGGAGGAAGAACCGTAAAGAAGCGACCAGAGAGTGGGAATGCACAATCCGGGCGCTCGGGTCCCTCACGCCCACTCGCTGACTGAGATAGCTACCCAGCAAGCGCGAGAGAAGCAGGAGAGGGAGAGGAACAACCTCCATGGTCAGAAGGGGGCAAAGAAGGCCAAAGATGGTGGACGGGAGAGGGGGAAGCTTCCCCGGCCACCAGCAATCCCTGGAGGGGTTATAGGCTGGTAAAGTCAGAGACCGTACCAAGGGCAGGCCAAACAATGCAGAGGAAGGGGACACAGGCTATAGGCTAAAAGGATAGGAATGCTCCCAAGCCTTGATAAGTTAACAAGATTGAAAACGAATCAAGGGGAGAGAGAGCACTCGGGAGGGAGGAGGGGTAAGGGTGTGTTGACCTAACCAATAGCTGGAAACTAACCTTAAGAAATGACAAAACTAGGGTAGGCTACGTGACGTCCCTCGCTATCCCAGCTTAACCAAGAGGCTTATTAGCCTAAGCGAAAAGCCGAAACAGGGAAAGGGAAGCTACGCGACATCCCTCACTATTCCAGCTTAAACAAGAGGCTTATTAGCCTACGCGAAAAGCCGAAACAGGGGAAGGGAAAACATAAGATGAAAAGACCCCAGCCAAAACTTAAGGAGAGCGCCATATTGGAAAAAAAAACGTACACAAAACACAATGATGGGCATGTGAACGAAAACGAAAGATCAACCACCCCCCCCTTTTTTCATAGAAAAAAGGGGGGGCAATAGCCTAACGCCCCAGAAAAGGTAATACTAAAGCTAACAACCAACCCATGATAAATGGATAAAAACTAATAAAACGAATATAAGAGGAGGACCATACCCAACCCGATGTGGACGTGAAGGGAAATGGCCGCCCTCTAACAAAAGAAATATCCATAATAATCAACAAATATCAAATGCATCCGAACACAAGGGCAAAGATTAAACAAATAATCTTAACAGTACCAACGAAAATAAAATTCCCAGAAGCTAAGAGAAGTGAAGGGCAAAAAAAAAAAGCATGTTCAGGAAATGATAAGAGGCGAATAGGCCCGAGGGGGTAGCCCGAAGCCTAAATGACAGCCTTCACTCTCGAAGCAAAGGGACACAAAAGTTAATCAATCAAATTCACTAATTAGACGTCACGAATAGGAAAATTATCCTAAACATGAAGAGGAACAGTGAAAAAGATCGAAAAACAAGGCGACTCAAGACCGCGAACCTCGCATGGAGGTCACGTGAGGCCGCGAGAGGAGATCGAGACGGGCGTTATAAATCCCCTTAATTACTAGACTAAAGGGAAATATGGAGCCTCAATCGCCTCAAATAAAAACTTAACACTGGTACTCAACTTTGATGAAGAAAGACCTTGCGAGGATGCCATAATGATGCAAATAAGCACAAAATAAAAAGCACAACGAAAACACGTGTGACCGTAGGTGCTTGCTGAAATGGAATGCGGCTAGCGGTGATTTGTATACTGTCCGCGAGTGGTGCATGGGTTTGTAACGGCACCTCTCTGTGGGACTTTTGACTTGGGGATCTCTACAGGATAAGGTTCCGTGTTTTTTAGTTCACCCTTTTCCATACACGACTCCATCTAATGGAGCTCGCTCTGGGGGTAGTAACTCCAGCATTTCATTTAGCTTTCTCTGGTATCTAGCAACGGATTACCTAGAAATAAGTGCTGAATGGACTTTTTCACCGGCTGACACGGGACCCGATCCAGAAATATAAGTTATAGAGAAATAACTGAATGTGTTGTACAATACTATTTTTTGATTTGTAACTCTGAATAGCTTCTATAGCACTTCTCGAGTCACTAAAAATCACAAAATTGTTGAATGATTTTTTAATTATTTTCATAGCTGATGCAATTCCACACAATTCTGCTGTGAATACTGAAGCACTGCTAGGTAGAGAGAACTGACAAGTTCCGTCTGGGACACCGCAGTACGTCCCTCTCAGTGCCCTGACCTAGAGCCACCTGTATATATTGCGCAATGTGGACCTTTTTGGTCCACATGCTCTATTGTATGTTGTCCATGGTGCTCTGGTGTCCCAAATAGAGGAACTTTGCGATGGGGCCAACTGGGACTTCTGAAGATAGATGGTAATTCCCAGTTCCTGAAAGAGGGGATGTAAAAACCTTCATGATAAAATAAGGTTTGTTCATACTTACCTGGCAGATATATATATAGCTGTATTTCTCGAAATCCGACAGAATTTCAAAACTCGCGGCACACGCAGTGTGGCCAGGTGGTTAGTACTCATTCCCGCCGCTGGGAGGCGGGAATCGGGAACCATTCCCATTTTCTATTCAGATTTTCTAGTGCCACTGTCTCAAGAGGGGAGGCGGGAGGGCACTAAAGTATATATATCTGCCAGGTAAGTATGAACAAACCTTATTTTATCATTAAAATATCATTTTGTTCATGACACTTACCTGCCAGATATATATATAGCTGAATCCCACCGTAGGAGGTGGGAAGAGACAGAATAGGATTTAGGAAACAAATAAATGTAGGCGATTGACGCCTTGGTTCCTTACCTGTTAGCATAGCTGACTTCGAGGTTATCTGTCACCCAAGCCTGCTTCTGCTTATCCAGAGTCTCCAGCAAGGTAGGGACCTATAAAGCTGGAGAGATCCAGATGACCTGTCCAAGGGGGCGTGACCACAATAGGACTAGATCATGTTACCATACAGAGAGGGAGAAGGAGCAACGACCAACCACCTGACCGCCCTATCTAAGGTAAAAGAACCTAGCATAGGCTAAAAATTGGGATGTCCATCTCAATGGCCACCCAACAACCAAAAATAAACAACAACAAGATTAAAAAATACTACCTAACCCCTAAAGGATAGGATGAGTATTGCCTTCTTCTCCCAACATTGTGTCTGCGGAAACGTACGGTCCCAGCGAAGAGCAGTCTTCAAATGTCGTCTTCACATCCCGCAAGTAATGCGGCTTAACACTGAATTACTTCTCCAGAAGGTAGCACCAAGAATATCATTCAGAGACATATTCTTTTGGAAAGCCATCGAAGTCGCGATAGCTCTAACTTCATGAGCTTTTACTTTCAGAAGTCTCATGTCACCTTCTAGGCAGGAGGAATGAGCCTCTCGAATAGTACTTCTTAAAAAGAATGCTAAGGCATTCTTGGACATGGGAAGATCAGGTCTCTTCACCGAACACCACAGATTGTCCGATGAGCCTCTAGTATTCTTGGTCTTGGCTAAGTAGAACTTGAGAGCCCTGACAGGACACAAGACTCTTTCTGACTCTTGCCCAAGTATTTCCGTCAAACCTTTGATTTCAAAAGATTTGGGCCAAGGGTTTGAAGGATTTTCGTTCTTGGCTAAGAACAAAGGATTTAGGGAGCATACAGCATTAGGACCCCTAAAGCCAATATGTTTGCTAATAGCCTGCACTTCACTAATCCTCTTAGCTGTCGCCAGAGCCGTTAGGAAGACAGCTTTCCTCGTCACGTTCTTGAGGGAAGCCGAAGACAGAGGTTCAAAAGTACTAGACATAAGAAACTTCAGGACAACATCCAGATTCCAAGAAGGTGTCCTGAGTTGAGGAATTTTGACAGTCTCGAAGGATCTCAGTAGATCGTGAAGATCCTTGTTGTCGCACAAGTTCAGGCCTCTGTGCCTAAAAACTGCCGATAACATACTTCTATAGCCCTTAATAGTCGAGACTGCCAGTTTATTCTTATGCCTAAGATAAAAAAGGAAGTCAGCTATTTGTGGTACAGAGGTCGTGGTCGAGGAAACTCCTTTACTCCTGCACCATCTTCTAAAAACAGACCACTTGTACTGGTAGACCGCATTCGAAGAAGGTCTCCTGGCATTGGCGATGGCCTTTGCCACAGATCTCGAAAAGCCTCTTGCTCTGGCCAACTTTGAGATAGTCTGAACGCAGTCAGACTCAGAGCGGAGAGGTTTGGTGGAACCTTTCGAAATGCGGCTGCTTGAGAAGGTCCACCCTCAATGGAAGCGTTCTTGGAAAGTCCACTAGGAAGGACAGGGTCTCTGGGAACCAATCCGCTGCTGGCCAGAAGGGGGCTATTAGAGTCATCCTTGCTCCTTCTGACGTTGCAAACTTCCTTATCACTTCTCCCAGGATCTTGAAGGGAGGGAAAGCGTAAAGGTCGAGGCCTTTCCAGTCCCAGAGGAGGGCGTCTATGGCTAACGCTCCTGGGTCTAGGACAGGAGAGCAATAAAGGGGGAGTCTTGCCGTCCTGGACGTGGCAAAGAGGTCCACTAGAGGACGTCCCCAAATTCTCCACAACTCTAAACATACCTCCTTGTGAAGAGTCCACTCGGTCGGTAGCAGCTGATTTTGCCGACTGAGAAGGTCTGCTCGGATATTCTCCACTCCCGCAATGAACCTCGTGAGAATAGTGACCCTTCGAGCATGAGTCCAGAGCAGGATCTCCCTCGCAAGGATGAACAGGGAACGAGATCGAGTACCCCCCTGTTTTTTGAGGTACGCTAGAGCTGTGGTATTGTCCGAATTGACCTGGACAATTCTGCCTGCAACTTGGGCTTCGAAGAATTGAAGAGCCAGAAAGATAGCACCCAATTCCTTGAGATTTATGTGCCAGGACACCTGTTCCCCTCTCCAGGTGCCTGACACTTCCTCCCCTCCTAGTGTTGCTCCCCATCCTTCCCTGGACGCGTCGGAAAACAACACTAGGTCGGGGCTCTGAAGGCGAAGAGAAACCCCTTCTGCAAGCTTCAAGGGGTCGAACCACCACTTCAGATGATCCTTGACAAAAGGAGATATCGTCAAAATCTCTTCCAGATTCTCCTTTTCCCTCCAGTTCTCCGCCAAGAAAAACTGGAGTGGTCTGAGATGGAGCCTCCCCAGGGAAACAAACTTCTCCAGCGAGGAAATGGTCCCCAGCAAACTCATCCATTCCCTCACCGAGCATGTTTCTTTCCCTAGAAAGGACGAAACTTTGCTTAAGCAAAGCAGTTGCCGTTCTCGGGATGGAAAAGCTCGAAAAGCCACTGAATCCATCTGAATCCCCAGATAGACGATGGACTGCGTCGGGATCAGATGGGACTTTTCTTGGTTCACAAGAAGTCCCAGGGACTTCGTCAAATTCAGTGTGAAAGTCAGGTCCTCCAGACACTTCTCCCGAGAAGAGGCTCGTATGAGCCAATCGTCCAGGTAGAATGACACCGAACACCCGCCAGGTGAAGCCACCTCGCAAATTTTTCATGATCACCGTGAAGATCATGGGAGCGGTGCACAAACCGAAGCAGAGAGCTCTGAACTGGAAGACTCGTCCCCCCAGCACAAATCTCAGGTACTTCCTTGATTGAGGATGAATGGGAACATGGAAGTACGCATCTTGTAAGTCCAGAGAGACCATCCAGTCCCCTGGTCTTAAAGCCCCTAGAACCGACTGGGGCGTTTCCATCTTGAATCTGTCCTTTGAAATAAAGCGATTCAAGACGCTTACATCTAAGACCGGTCTCCACTCTCCCGACTGTTTCGGGACTAAGAAAAGCCTGTTGTAGAACCCGGAGAATCCAACTTCAGAACTTGTTCCACGGCTCTCTTTTCTAACAACTGCTCCAGGAGGTCCAAAAGAATCTGTTGTTTCTCTCGGTGGTAAGAAGGCGACAGATCCCTGGGCGACGTGCAAAGGGGTGGAAACATGAGAAAGGGGATCTTGTAACCTTTCTCTAAGACAGTTAGAGACCATGCGTCCGCCCTTTTGTTCTCCAGGCTCCGCAAAATAAAAAAGCCTGGCTCCTACAGGTGTCTGGAGGTGAAAGAAGTCACTTTTTTCCCCTAGGTTTAGAGGGGGGGGCCTGCTCCTCTGGTGAAACCTCTTCCTCGGAGATCGATCTAGAGGAAGAAGTTCCTCCATCCAAAATAAGGGGGGCTTCTTCTTCCTGACAAAACTGAGACTGATCTAGAGGAAGAAGAAGAAGGGCTTCTTCTTCCTGGAGGACAAAACTGAAGCAGAAGAAGAAGAAGGAGCTGGAGGACGTCTAGAAGAATGAGCCAACAGATCTTGCGTGGCCTTCTCCTTAAGACTAGCGGAAATGTCCCGAATCAAGGACTGGGGGAACAGATGGTTGGACAAGGGGGGCGAACAATAATTCTGCCCTTTTGAAGGAGAGACAGACTTAGCAGTGAAGTCACAAAACAAGGCCCTCTTCTTTAAGAGGCCCGTACCAAAGTGAGACGCCAGTTCTTCAGATCCATCCCTAACTGCCTTGTCCATACAGTTAAGGACACTAGAGAGCTCCCCCAAGGTAATAGAGTCCGAGCTTCGAAGCTTAAGATCTAAGGCTCCCAAGCACCAGTCCAAAAAATTAAACACCTCCATGGTGCGGAAGAGACCTTTGAGATGATGGTCAGTCTCTGACAAGGTCCAAGAAACCTTAGCAGTAGGCAGATGAGACCTTCTGGGAGGCGTCGACAAGACTGGTAAAATCCCCTTGAGAAGAGGAAGGAACTCTAGGGCTGAGATCTTCCCGTCTCATACCACATACCAGCCTTGCCTGAAAGCTTAGACGGAGGCACAGCAAAAGAGGTCTTGCCATGGGACTTCCGTTCCTCCATCCACATGTTGACTTTCTTGAAAGCCCTCTTGGTCGCCAAGAAGAAGTCATCAAAAAAGGAGCTCTCCTAGCTTTGGAAGAAGCTAGCTGAGAAGGAGGAGAGAGAGGAGCGAAGGTTTAAACTTGTCCCCGAACAAGTCTTTAAGCAAGCTGGTCAAAACTTGATAGTCGAAGAAGAGGAAGCAGACGAGAGCTCGACTTCAGCAGGATCCGAATCGGCAGAAACCTCTCCCGCCACAGCGGAGAAGCAAACGAGTCACCCAACACTTTAGGGGAACGAAGGCCTTGAGGTCAATACGAAGAAGGATCTTCTTTTCTCAGAAGAAACAGAATGCTCCGGAACGTCCTGAAGAGCAACCGAAGGAACGTCCTGCGGAGCGTCCTGAGAGCGCGTCCTGAAGAGCGTCGTCTGGCGTCACGCCCAAAAACCGGAAGAGCGCCCTGTCGAAGCGTCCTGAACAGAAGCGTCCTGAAGAGAGCTACGAGCGTCCACGGGAAGAAGCTCGCGAAGCGTCCTGTTGACGAGCGTCACGACGAGGAGCAAGAGAGCTAACAGGGCGACAAGGCGACGACACAGGAGAAGGAGACGACGAAAGCGGAGCAGGAGAAGGAGACTTCCTTGATCTCTTGACAGGCAAAGTCAAGTCCTTGCGACGACGAGGAGCAGAGTCCTTCTCTGCAATAAGAGAAGACAACTGTCGCTGCATCTCCAACAAAATCTTCTTAGAAGGAGAAGAATCATGTCTGGGAGGAGAGACAATCCTATGGGAAGACGATGGGCGAGGGGACGCCTTCTTCTTCCTCACAGGAGCAAGAAAAGTTCTCTCCTTAGAGCGGCTGGGGCGCTCCGAAACATCCTCATCAGACGAAATCCTAGTCCTCTTCTGCGGTGGAAAAGCTTCAAAATAACTAGCCGACGAAGAAGACTGACGAGAAGCGTCCTCTTGAACACAGCTCCTCTTGAGAGGACGAGAGTCCTTACGAGAATTCCACCCCTTGCGCGGGGAGGACGCCTCGGAGGACGAAAAGCAGTCCTTGAGAATGCGCGCCGAAGCACGATCTCTGGCAGCCTGGGAAGCGACAACAGGAACCTGCGAAGGGACGTCAGATCGGTGGGAAGCCCCCGTAACCTTCTTGCGGCTTTCGACATGCCTTCTCCCTGAGTCCTGGGAGTCTGACAGCGGTCCAGGCCTAGAAGCATTATGGGGCCGATCTGACGCCCCCTCCACAACACTGGGGGGAGCACTACACTTCACAGCACTTTGGAGAGATGTCACTTTGTTCTCGAGCGCACGGATAGAACTCATGATCTGCGCCAGGGCCGAACCCTCCACAGACACAATATCAGGGCCCGAAGGCAAAACCACAGGGACAGGTGCAACATCAACTACGTTGGGATTATCAGGAGAGGAAATAACCTGACTCTTGCACACACTCCTGGAGGAAGACCTCCTAACCCTGTCACGCTCCAACTTGCGAACATACGAATCATAAGACTTCCAGCTCGCATCCGATAAAGGTTCACACTCCTTACATCGATCATCTATAAGACAAACATGCCCCCTACACCTCAAACAAACAGAGTGAGGGTCTACCGAAGCTTTCGGTAGCCTCACCTTACAATCACTCATACAACATACACGGAAACTAGCAGAACTAGAACCAGACATAGTTAAAGAGAGGTCATAAGCAAAATCCACAACAGTCCAGAAAAAGCGTGTGCCAATCCACAGTCCAAGAATCAAAACCAAAAGTCAAGAGAATACTTAAGTGGGAATAAGCAAGTTAACGAAATCCAGAGGCGGAGGTACTGTAACAGATGTTAACAGTACCGGCGACAGAGAAAATCTGAATAGAAAATGGGAATGGTTCCCGATTCCCGCCTCCCAGCGGCGGGAATGAGTACTAACCACCTGGCCACACTGCGTGTGCCGCGAGTTTTGAAATTCTGTCGGATTTCGGAGAAATACAGCTATATATATATCTGGCAGGTAAGTGTCATGTTACTTATATGAAAATAGAATTTGCCACAACACTGTATGTGTGTCTATGATGACAGTTTAGGAATTGTCATGTACATATCTATAGGCATGCAACATTCATATAGGTACATGTTTTCATGTTTGGGACTATAAAAGCAGAAAATGTGGTAATCTTAGGGAGATTGGTGGTAACACCAACTCTAGGAAACAGCATAAAAATGGAATCTTACAATATTATTAAAAAAATACAAAACAGTCAATTCAAGGATCTCCAAGTGGGAAATGACACATATGGTAACAACTTATCCTGAATGTAAAGACAGAGAGAAATAACAGCATGGAAATAAATAACTACAGTAATACCACCATTCAAACTCAGTTCAGAAGATGACTTCATGCAGATATAGGATCTTATACTACCATCCAATCTAGAGGCCTGATGGTGAAGAAAATGGGCCTGAAAATATGAAATACATTTGGTTAAAAGTATAACTAGGAGAAAATATGAAATACATTTGGTTAAAAGTATAACTAGTGGAGGAAACCTTGCATCTGTGAGGGAAATGTCTTCAAGCAAGCATGCTATATATGATATTTGCTAAGCCAAAGAGTGACAAATAAATGCTGCAAACATTTTGAATCCATAATTTTTGACATAAAAAATAAATCACTCTCCAGGGAAAAGGTACAGGATCCGTATTCAAATCAAGGGACTAAAATCCTTCAAAAAATAACACAGAGATTCACTGGGACCAACATAAGGTCATCATCACATACAAACTAGTCTTGAATTATCTCCCAATCCCCTCAACAATGTCAAGGCTCTCGAGGCACTCAGAATTAGTGACTACAAGCCTACTCTGGTAAGCTATTATCCTAGCCCATTACATCTGACTAGGCTCTTATTCTTAAAATTTGTCCACTATTAATGTTGTGAAAACTGGCAGATCGGAAAGAGGACTGGTGATATCATGACCATAGTGTACAGTATGTTAGATATGGTGAAGAAATGGATGAATGGTTTCTGTTATTAAAAAGCACTCATATTAGATGCTTATATGGAGCAAAAAGAGAATGAGGGCCAGTCTGTGTCAAGTGGGTTTGAATGACATTTCAAAATGCCTTAATATCCTGAATTGGTCAAGACACCTAAATGATGGTTATATCTATCATGATTATATCTGTCACTTTTGTTTCAAGTACTGTAATGACTGTTGATAGACTGTAGCCTACTACATGAATATGGACCTAATTGCTATACATTAAGATAGCAAATTTTAAAAGTTTTTTGCTTGTGAACTGGAATGGCCATTCAAACATTAACAAGGTAGTCAACTACCGATAGGCAGGGTAAGCTCCACCCACCTGTCGGTCTGCACTCCACTCTGCCTTCCACCCAGGTACCAGAGTAAGGGGTGGCTGAGGTGGGCTAATAATGTAGAGAATTTTAGGTTTGTATGTTAGGAAACATACAAATTACTTTTAAAATTTGCTATTTGTTCCTACACAAATACAACCTTCATACTTTACATAGGAGACTTACCCATTGGTAGGAGGTATCTGGGTACTCTTTGAACCAACTAGTAGGTTCGCTCAACCTGGGGTGTTACCTTCCTGGTCTGTTAAGAGCAGAGGATGAGTCTGCACCTTTAGCACAATGCCCATATGGGATGTAGAAGATGACAGACTTCTGGACCATTAAGTCAAGAGTTTGCACTCCATTACTTAATCAGGCTGTAAGAACCCACACTGAAGACAATAAAACAGGTAAATACAATCAACGAGCGTACTTTATTGCCTGTCCTCCTCTCCCCTTTCTAAAACAGGAGGGGAACTTGCATCCTTTCATTCCCAATCAAAGGACTGGTGCTCAGTCACATAGCTAACCTTCGCCCACATCCATCCAGTTTGTATATGGAAGGTAATATGACTCTCTGTTTGCCTCTAGTATAGAGAGGGGGAGGAGAAGCAGTTACTCTTGTCTCCTGCCAACCAGATGCCTAAACAAGGTGCTACCTTTCCCAAAGGGAGCTGGGATTGTTAACCAACCTGTTGAGCAGCCACCACTGGCCCATGGAAAGCATGTCCAAGGCTAGTGGGCAAAACAATGTGAAGGTGATTATACCCAATCACCTCTCTGCACGTAATACCTGAAGGCCAAAAGGTTCCTGCTGAGTGCAAAGTATAAGGTGGTGCCCCTACTATCATGAGCTCTCATCTGAGTGGTAATTCTCATTCCACACTGGAAGAGACAATGCCTGCTGATCAACTTACAGAACCAGGAGGAAGTGTACAGCACTTGAAAAACTCCTTTCTTAACTCTAATAGTAAAAACTGAAGAGTTGTTGACATCCAAACCTGTGGTATCAAGTTCCTTCAAAGTAGCACTGCAACACAACCAAATTCAGTACAATAGTATCTCGCAAGAGTCCCTACTGAAGTCCTTCAGAAAGGATAACGAGAGAGTTTTGTGACCGACTGTTCTGAATCTCTTTACAAAATTTGGGAGAATCCCGAACAAACAGATTTCCATCCTCACCAGTACCCTACAAAAGAGCCCAGATTACTTGCCTATACCTCACCAATGTCAGGGCTAACCCAGAGTCTCTGGGTTCAGACCTATGTCTGACAACCCTCAACAAAACTTATACAGACTGAGTCATGCATGAAAGAGAAAGAATGTTACAGCTTATCAGGATTACAAGAGATCCTAAAAAAGGGGAGATCTACTCCTAGAATCAAACCATGGTTGAAGGCTGACTATGCCTTTCCAAAAACCCAGAACAGAAAGAAGCTTCTTGGCAAAAGTAGGTGAGCAAAACACTACTCACTGCTGACAAATGGCTCTAACTAGAGATACCTTGTCTCCACACCAATGATTGGATATGATTCTAGTCTTGTAGACAGCTGCTCAACAAATGGAAGCACAGTGAACTCCCCGTATTCGAAGGGGATGCGTACCGCAACCCCTCCATGAATAGCTAAAACCCGCAAATACTTAAAACTCTTAAAAACACTTAGAACTGCCCATTCTGATAGTTTAAACACAAGAAAAACCCTGTAAAAATGCTTTTACCCTGAGTATTTTAATAGTTTCATCACAAAAAGTGCATTTACTCATGAAAATTATATGAAAATATAGTAATTAGTAACTATTTCTCAGTGAAAAATACCGCGAATGGGCTAATTTTCCGCGAATAATGGGTAGATATGTTCCACAGAGAAAACTGCGAATGTGTGAGTCCGCGAATCATGAGAACGCGAATACGGGGGGTTTACTGTACCCAAGTACTCCAATGGCGAGCGAGGATAGAACCCTTTCGTCAGGGAAGAGACTGGACATCCAGACATGAGTAGCTGTATCTGAAGTTAAATAGACCTTGAACCACAGAGCTAGCAGGTCGAGAAATTACTTGGCAGGAACACATGGAAGTCCAAGATTTGCCGGAGGCACAGGAGCAATCAACCTATGTACTAAACGGCAAAATGGCAATAAAGACAAGTTTTGAAGTTGCCCTCCAGGAAAGAAACCTTTCTCCATGCTTAAACCAGAGTAACCATGGAGAAGAAAGAACCCCAGAGCTGCCCATTGTGCCGAACAGTAACCAGGTGTAAACTGAGAACCTGGAAATCTCAGACAACTTCTTCACCATACAGGGTATTAGGGATCAATGTCCCAGTTACCTATCTCCAATAGTAGAGCTGGTGCTGAAAGGATCTAGCTGTAAGCTCTAAAGTGAGACTAACCACTCTGAGCAATG
Organism: Macrobrachium rosenbergii; assembly: GCF_040412425.1. Taxonomy (NCBI): domain Eukaryota; kingdom Metazoa; phylum Arthropoda; class Malacostraca; order Decapoda; family Palaemonidae; genus Macrobrachium; species Macrobrachium rosenbergii. The sequence continues at coordinate 66,453,877 of NC_089752.1, forward strand.
CCCAGATGTGCCTCCAACCACTCATAGATGCATGCGACCATGAAAGCATCCCTGGGGGAAGACTTAGTGGCACTTCCACATACAGTTCCCATTGTCCTGTCATAGTCTCCTGAGAGGAGGCGAGGTTGTGTTCGGAACCTGTCTCTACCAAGAACTAAAGATTGGTGACAACCCCAAGCGAGCTGCCCTGATACAACAGGAAACAAGATTCCTATGAAAAGACTTTTGTTACTGCTGTAAACCAGCAATCCAGGTGCTCACTCTCTGGTTGGGAAAGAGGGTATTATTATTATTATTATTAAAGTAGTTTAACCAGACCACTGAGCTGACTTTCAGCTCTCATAGGGCTGGCCCGAATGATTAGATTAAAATATTAGGTCCAGGCATAAGGCCAAGCGCTAGGACCCAATAGATCATTTGGTACAATGATGAATGAATTAAAATGAAATTAAAAACTGCATATAGGCTCATCCTCTCATACTGAAACACATACATACAATAAATACATTTACTCAGACTTCCTTACATACATACTAAAAAGGTATATTAAAATTTAGAATATAAATTAAGCAACATTTTAATATTTGCCTTTTTTAAAATTCAACAAATGTTAAAAGGGTTTTCGCGCTTTTATTACTTACTTATTTTTATATTTTATTAATTAAATTACAGTTCCTCAAGAACATCAAAATTGGAACGATTGAAAACGTAAGAGATTCTGACAAAATTTCTTTCATTGATCTATTTCCAAAAGTTCTCATTCGTTGTTGGTCATACTTTGGAAAGTCACATAACACATATCTGCCTGGTCCCGCCCCGGGGATCCTTGCGCCGATGAATAGGCGTGAAGTTCTCCGAAAACTCGAGGGTGATCATAACTTAAAGAGGAAGACCCTTGCTGTTTCCGAAGCGTGAAACTCCTGTACCTCTCCCCTTGGAGGGAGACCTTGACAGATCCCACGAAACCCTCCTCGGCTACCTGGTTATACTAAGAGAGAATTGGGGGACTGATACCCAAAGCCATCCAGGCAGTCGAACTCCGAAGATAAGTTCGTCGGAGATCTCTCTGTCTGTCTGTCTCAGAACAACCGATAGGAGAAGAGAACAGGTGAGGAAAAAGAGTATCCCTACCTGTCCTGCCAGAAAGATAGGCAGGAGAGGCAGACCGTGAGCGATAATCAACTGAAGGAGACTACTGCCACACGGGGGAAGAAGAGCGCTTGTGCAGTGGCAAAGCGCTTTCCTGGGAAGAGCAGAAAGTTCACTCGAACATAGCCAAGAACCCAAATCGGAAAAATCTGAGTAGGGCCGAACCAAGCCAATCATGTGAACGCGATCCAGCGGTGGACTGGGAGGCAGGCGGGGCGAGCCGAGCCAAGTCGAGCCAGTCTAGCAAGCCAAGCGAGCCGAGTCAGGCCGAGCCAGTCTCGTAAGTGCAACCAGGGGCAGAGCCAAGCCAAGCCGATTGCGCGAACACAATCGGAACTCATCTGCCGTGAACTATTGCTAGTTTCCCGAACTCCAAACTCCTTCGAGGCCAAGGCCGCTCGAGAAGAAGGTTCAAAGGGGAATTCTGTGTCTGCTATCCTGCATGCTCGAACCCTAAGGTTCAAGACACAAGAATGAAGCCTGGCTGAGCAACCGAAGCAGCTGGCGGTAGTTTCGAGACACCTGGCGTCTCGGCACCCAGACACCTGGGTGTCTCGGCACTTTCTCTCGTCCTGTGCCTCTTGCCAGGAGAATGCTCATGATTCATAGAATTCGAGCTACCCACAAGACTCCCAAAATCGGGAGCAGCTGCTTTCAGTTTCCTATGAAATCGGAAGAGCCAAGCACAGAACCAGTCTTAGAAGCGGACTGCCAAGACTGGCAACGGGGGTGTGGCCTCGAGGCCGCACTCTCGCAGCCCCTGAAACACCAGATCCCACAGGAGAATGCAAATCGGTTCCCGCCCGAGGGTGGGAAGAGCCAACGAGAGAAACTTGTCTCCCGGAAGAGAGTCAGTCCCTTAGAAGTCCCGCAGGACTCCCGAAGGGAATCTCTTCCCCGCTTCTTCTGGTGTTCGAACCGGTAGGATTGAGACACCAAGCTGGGAACCAGACCGAGCACTGGCAAGCACTTGGGGAGCACTTGCGGTGCTGGCAGGAAGAGTTGAGACACTTGGGTGCCTTGGCCCTTTCTCTCGCACTGCTCCTGAACTGGGCCGAGGAAAATCTCTCCAGACGAAATCGGGATTCTTGATATTCCATAGAATCTCGAGCACTCGGAGCAGCTCGCAAACGAGCACCCAAAGCAGCCCCCGTCTTAGAGGCGGAACCTCTAAGACTGGGAACGGGATCGCAAACCGAGGTTTGCGCACCCACAGCTTCCAAAACACAAAACCCAGGGCTATGTGAATCAGTTTCCTAACCCGAAGGTTGGAAAGAACCAACAAGAAACCCACTGCCTCCTCGGAAGGAGGCAGTCCCTAGACGTCCAAGGGCATCAAGGGGAAGAAGCAGCCTTCCTCTCCTTTGGCCGACGGAGGTCTGTCCGATTACCGGGACCCCTTTGGACCTCGGGAGAGGAAGGGAAGACACAGCAGAAGACGAAATCGAAGATAAGATGAAGAAGATGGCGGCTACTTTCACAGGGCGACTTCCTTCACCTCCACTCCGACATCTTCTACAAAAAGTTGAGTATATCTTAGTTTAACCAGACCACTGAGCTGATTAACAGCTCTCCTAGGGCTGGCCCGAAGGATTAGATTTATTTTACGTGACTAAGAACCAACTGGTTACCGCAACGGGACCTACAGCTTATTGTGGGATCCGAACCACATTATGACGAGAAATGAATTTCTATTACCAGAAATAAATTCCTCTAATTCTTCATTAGCCAGGTAGGAAAGTAAAATGCTGGGCAGGATGGTGGACACAAAACATGGTAACCTCCATGGCAGTCAGACAGGAACACAACAGAAGCGCCCCGGGACACCACCACCAGGAGAAGCAGCAGGCATGATCAGGACAGATGATGCAGGAGCTACGGCAGCGGTTCGGAAGGCAGGAGCTACTGCAATGGCTAGGTACGTCACTTCCACAAGGCGACTTCCTTCAACTTTACGCCGACATCTTCTACAGGATGGCGGACATCGTAACCTCCAGGGCAGCTGGCAGGAACACAACGGAAGTGGCCCTGGGCACGACCACTGGGAGAAGCAGCGGGCACGGTCAGGACAGCCGATGCAGGAGCTATGGAAATGGTTCGGAAGGCAGGAGCTATTGCAAAGGACAGAAATGTCACATGAAAAAAAGTTAAGTATACCTTAGTTTAACCAGACCATTGAGCTGGTTAACAGCTCTCCTAGGGCTGGCCTGAAGGATTAGACTTATTTTACGTGGCTAAGAACCAACTGGTTACCTAGCAACGGGACCTACAACTTATTGTGGAATCTGAACCACATTATACCAAGAAATGAATTCCTATCACCAGGAACAAATTCCTCTAATTCTTCATTGGCTGGCCAGACTCGAACTCGGGTCTAGCAGAGTGCTAGCCGACAACTCCACCAACTCATCCAACGAGGAACTGAAATGTCACATAAAAGTCACCAGCTGCGACAGGAACAATCGGGGCGGCTGCAGCAGGAGACCAGGAAGAGCAGCCCAGAGACTGTCATCAAGGTAACAAGAGCATAACACAGGGAACAGCAGGAGCAGGTGGACCACAGATACACCAGAGGCAGTGCAACAGCATACATGAAAACCAGCAATGACAGTGATTGATCCACATCGGCGGGAACAGAGTCAGAACGATTCCAACGTGGAAATATGTCATCTAACCAGGTACTGTGGTCGATCCCGAAACAACACTAAATGAATGTCAGGACTGCTTCATGCGAGATATCCCGAGATATCCAGCCAACTACTGCTATGTCTGCGATGCTCACTGTCAACCTGAAAGAAAAAGCAAAGATAATTAGTAGGGGGAGACTCCTCTCGCTACCAGGGGAACTGCCCTACGCAGCAAGAGGAGGTACTCTAGAAGAGGTCGCCCGACCGCCTCCCCCCCCACCCCGGTGGTCTTCGCCTGACGAGCGAGCGAAGAGGGCAAAGGAGAAAGATCTCTACTAAAGGGGAGAAGGAAGAACCTACGGGAAGAGAATAAGGACGGAGGGGAGGCCACCAAGGGCGCCGTGGAAGCGGAACTTACAGACAACGCCCGCAACCTCCCTTCCGCCCCGTAGTTCTCTAAGCACAGGCGGTGAAGCAACACTCAGCATAAGTAGGAAGGAAGTAGTGATGCCCCTTACACACAGAGGGCGGGAGCCCAAGAAGGGAAGCGAACTCTTACGTCCCAATCAACGTAGGGAGCGAAGATATTACGTCCCAATCTAATATCTCCGAATGTACAGGGGAATGCCTTCAGTATCTACACTGGAAGAGAAGCATTACCACTCGGTTACGCTTCTCAAATTACACCCTTGGCCGTCAAACCCAAGACACAGCGCAGGGAACAACGACTTATGCAAGGTTATCATAAATCGTGGTTTTGTATTAATAAATATCAAACACATGTATATATACACAGAAATACAGAAAGATCCCACCAGGATAATAAGAGCTTAACGACAGTCAGGCAGAGAGAACTGAAAACACGTCTGCAATGCACGACGGCCGAAAGCAAACTGGAATGCTTACATACGGGCAGGCGGGTATTCCCGCCTACCTGGCAGTAGTTACTGCCTAACCACCTTGCTCAAGAGTTTAACGGCCATTTCCAGCCTACGCTGATAGTAATTCCTAATGTAAAAGACCGAGGGTTTGTATATCGTGTTGGAACAATCCTAATGTAAAGGACCGAGAGTTTGTATATCGTGTCGGAACAATCCTAATGTAAAGGACCAACGGTTTGTAAATAGTGTCGGAACACTCCTAATGTAGAGGACCGATGGTTTGTATATCATGTCGGAACAAGTCAAAGAATTCTCTTCTAGCAGGAAGTAGAACCTCAGCAGACCCCTTAGATCTTTCCTGCACCACTTCAGTGTATGACCATTTTGATCCGAGAACGGAGCCAGGAATGTAAGCCTTCATAGTGGAACTCTGGGGAGAGAGCTCTCCAGAGTTAACCCGTCCGATTCGCGCCTATCGGTAAAATCCATGAAGGTTGAGGGGACAGGTGAGGAGGATAGGGCACTCCCATAGGTCCTGCCAGCAGAACCAGCAGGTGGGCAGCGAGCTGTCACCAACCCGCGGTGGTGATGGCAACATGGGTCCAGGAGAGAGCTTACACCTCGGTGAAGCGCTGTATCAAGGAGAGCATAGCGGTTTGTGCAAGCCGAGCCGAGCAATCGACTTGACCGAGCCAGGCTGATAGCACGAGCGCAACCTGGGACTGGCCAGAGTCGAATGTGTGGCTGGCTGGATAGAACTTGCACTGTCCTCTTGATGTGCCCCAGTCTTCGAGGACGAAACCTTGTGAGAAGAACACTGAACAGGGGACCTCCTCTCTGTCTCTCCAGGTATGTCCCAGACTGGGAACCTGGCCGAGCACCGGTGGCAGTGCCAGCAGAAAGAGACGAGACACGTGCAGATCTCGACTCTCTCTCTTGTCCTGTGCCTGAACCAGGATGGCAAGAGGTCTCTCCGGCACCGGTTTGGAATACTCACAAATGAGCACCCAACACAGCACCAGCCTTCGAAGCGGACTTCTTAGGACTGACGACAGGAGGGCAAACCAAGGTCTGCTTGCCCATGGCTCCTGGAACGTTTGACCCTGGTGAGGTGAGTGATCCGGTTCCCACACCCAAGGGCCAGGAAGAACTGACAAGTGATCCCACTGCTTCCCCTGTGGAGGGAGGCAGCCCATTAGAGGTTCCAGGGAAGGACTTCTTAGGTGTGGGTGGGAGAGACAGCCTTCATCTTCTTTGGCTGACGAGCCTCGGAAGATGAAGGGGAGGAGGTAGCAGACGATGGCGACGAAGATGAAGACGATAAAGGTGACGACGGTACCTTATGAGACCTCTTCTTTGCCACCTTCTTCATCTTCTTCAGGATGGCAATCAAATCCCCCATCCAAGAGGGAGCAGCAGACATCACAGGAGCGGCAGGAGCAACCAGGGTAATAGGAGCGGCAGGAGCAGCCTGGGTAGCAGGAACATCTGTAATGGGAGTGGTGACAAAGTTAAGTATACCTTAGTTTAACCAGACCACTGAGCTGATTTACAGCTCTCCTAGGGCTGGCCTGAAGGATCAGATTTATTTTCCTGGCTAAGAACCAACTGGTTACCTAGCAACGGGACCTACAGCTTATTGTGGAATCTGAACCACATTATGATGAGAAATGAATTTCTACCACCAGAAATAAATTCCTCTAATTCTTCATTGGCCAGTTGGAGAGTCGAACGCTGGGCCAACAGCATGCTAGCCAAGAGCTCTACCCATCCCTCCAATGAAGAACACAAACAAATGAGAAGGCTCCATCCAAAGGGCCTTCCACCAAGTCCAAAAAATAGTTTTCACGTCAATACTACAATGGAACTGTAGAGGTCTTAGGGCTCGAAGTAAAGAGCTGAAGTTTTTCCCCATGAGTGGTGACAGCAACAGTCAGGACAGCCAAGGCAGGTGGAACAGCAACAGCAGCATGGACGTCAGAGACCACAGGAGCAGCAAGAGCCAGAACCATCATATGGGGCACAGTGGAGGTTACCATCATAGATGTTATGGCCTGGGATGGCAGAGCCATGGCAAAACCTGGAGGCAGGGGCACCGCATACTGGGACACCGGGATGGCTGTCACTTGGGGTCCAACGTGGATGGAGACTGACCGGCATCTTGGGGAACGCTGTAATGGTCACCATCAATGTTGTAGCCGTAGTGGCAGTGTAGGCCACCACCGCGATTACCAGGTGGGACAGGAGGTCCTGCGGGGTCGGAGAGCCCGAGAGACTAAGGGAGTGCCAAGCTGCCTGCAGATCACTCGCCCGATGACCAAGGAGAGCTTCAACTGCCAAGCTAGAAAAAGGAACAGTTGGGTTAGAGGAGGGAGACTCTTCTTGCTCCAAGGGAAACATTCCTCCCCCCCGCCCCCAGGAGCAAGGAGAGGCCCCCGAAAGGTCGTCCTGATTGTCTGCTCCCCCCATCATTCCACGCTCGACAAAGTGAGCGAGGAAGATGAAGGAGAGTTCTCTAACAAAGGAGAGACAGCCAGAAGAGGAAGCTTGCTGGGAGAGAAACGAGGAAAAAGAATTAGCCACCAAAGGCGTAGTCGGGGGCGTATAACCCTCAGACGATGTCTTGGCAGCCTTCCGCTGATACCGTTTCCTTCTTTCAAACTTCACCCACTGCTCAGCCAACCATGAATAATATTCAGTACAAGCAGAGTCCCTAGAACACAAACGCCCCCTGCATGAGGAACAGAGGGCGTGTGGATCAACATCAACACAGGAGCAGAAGCTACCACATTTCTTACTGCTAACCCCAGAAAACACACGCTAGGGGTAGGCAGCCTTGAGCACAGGCTTGTCTGATTCGTGGGTTTGCATATTTTATAAAACATGGTAGATCTAAGCAGTGGCTCCGTGGCAGCGATTTCCTTCTAACTTGACTTTTCTACAGTTTTTTGGTTGCTAATTATGGATTTACCTTCAATTTTTGTCGCACGAATGTAATTAACCTGTAATTAACCCCTGAAGTCCACCCAAAAAGGGGTTTCCATATGCGATCTTCACAAGACAGAGCACAGGTACGTCTGTTTGGAATGGTTCATATCCCGTCCGGCAAGTGCAATAACTTGTTAACGTATGGGTACTCACCCCCGGGCCAGTACTAAACATGGCGGAGGGACATTACATTTGGCCGACAACAAACAAATGCACCGCCAGTATCAGAAGCCCTAAAAGTGTAGAGAAAACCAGTTTCCAGGGTAAAAACAGGCGCGGAGCTAATACTTAGAATTACCTGACACACAAACACATATAATCAAACACAACAAAGAAGGAAAGATCCCACCGGGAAAAGGGGAGTTTGCAGAACGACGGGATTAGGCTCTAGCACTACCTCTGGTAAAATTACAGGTTAACTCTGCACAGCCTATACCTTGGAAATTTTGTTCTCACACGATATACAAACCACTGGCCCTTTACATTAGGAATTGCTTGGCCTACAGCGCAGCTGGAAACGACCATTGCATTTTCAAACAAGGTGGTTAGGCAGTTAACTGCCATCCGTTAGGTGGGGGTCGCGCCTGCCTGGACGTAAAAATTCCAATTTGCGGTTTTGCTTTGGCTAAGGCCTACTCTAGGTTAGTCCTAAATTGGGGCCATTAGTCTACACTAAGCTTCGGGTCTTCCTCAAATTGCAAAGGGGTCTTTTCGTGTAAGGCCATACATACAAGAGCAAGGGTTAGGCTACCTTACCTAAACTATGGCTAATTTAGAGTTTTAGACTACGATCTGCCCGTCACCAATCCAGTCACCCTGGGATAGGCTCACCTTTGGTCGAACTTACATATGAAATGTTAGGTAAATCACCGTCTTAACAATCCATTCAAGTTACTAGCGACACATTTAACCATTACCACGAGATAATTATATGTTTGTCTGTTATCAAAGGAAACTTAAAAATTCACCAAAAATATTTTCAAATCGAGGTATGACCAGGTTGAAACAAATGCCTGCTTACACAATGACAGTTGTTGGATGGAGCTGAGGTAATTTTTTTGCTGAAATGTTATTGTTCACTGTTAAAAATTTTATGTTTTTTGAAGTTGAGAGTTACGGGAACCTTTCACGTACACACAAATGAGAGCAAATAGCGAAGACATTATCGAGGTGCGATATTAAATAAAGATATAATGAATCTGGATGCATACATTAAGCCGAATATCCCTGCGCCTTCTGGCAGCCTGATATGTATTTAATAAGCAATGAGAAAGCATTTATCAGAAAATATAAACGTCAAATATATTTAATAAAGTATACAGTTGCAGTTGTTATTCATTATATATAAATATAAAAACAATAATGCGAGTTGCATGCCAACTTTCCATATTCCTGGATTGCACCATAATTTCTAGAAAGCGCAAATCATTCCATGTAGCCAATAGATGGCGTTGAGTCAGATGTAAACACACTTTGACAACAAAGTCTAGTCATATCTTCTCTCCAGTGAAATTGTGTATATTCGTAATTCCTAAACCTCTTCGTACTTACTTCCAATGGATGGACATGTGAATATAGATCGTGACGAGCGAGTAACTCCATTGGAAGATGGTGCATCCAAGGGAAGGAAGAGGCGTAGGTCTCAAAATGTAGAAGGAAGTCAAGCCTCTCGTATGCCTCCCCATTCCGTTGGCGTCAATCCTGAAGTTGAGGTAAACTTTGCCACAGTAGTTTCTTCTGTGCGTGCAGGGCGATTGTTACAAATGCAGACCCGCCGACAGGTGCGGACCACGTGAAATTTGAAATTTTATTGTCAAGCAAAGCCTAGGGCCTATTCACTAAATGTTTAGACAAAGCACTATGATAGCTTATACTGAAAGCCAGGGCTCTCTGCAGCAAAGCCCCGCCCACTGCACGCCAGTGATAGGCTAGCTCTCGGAAGGGGAGTGACGTCACACTAATTGGTAGATCTAAGTAGTAGCTCCGCGGCAGCGATTTCCTTCTAACTTGACTTTTTCTACAATTTTTTGGTTGCTAATTAAGGATTGTTCCGACACAATATACAAACTCTCGGTCCTTTACATTAGGATTACTTTCAGGCGTAGGCTGGAAACGGCCGTTGAACTTCAAACAAGGTGGTTAGGCAGTTAACTACCGTCCGGGAGGCAGGGGTACCGCCTGCCCGGATGTAAACATTCCAATTTGCTTTTGGCCATCATGGAATGCGAACGTTTTTCTTCGCTTTCTGCCTGACGGCCCTTTTTCAACCTTTTGGGGGGAAAATTCTTTTTTGTTTTGAGAATGAATGTTGACAAACCTTCTAAACCCTCCTATCACCAGCGTGTGTGTCCTGGGGTGGGAGGCAAGAAATGTAATACCTTTCGTTCTAGCATCGACATGGACCCACAAACCCTTTGCCCAACTTGCAAGGGACGTGTGTGTTCGCACGACGCTCCTTGTAGCGAGCGTTGTTCCTGGTCTCCCGAGCAATGGAAGAGGTTCGAAGGGAGGAGACGCTACCGTCGGAAGCCAGCCAAGGAATTGTCCGAGGGTAACACGCCCCCGACGACTCCAGTAGTGGCTAATGTGTCAGGTTCGTTTCTTCCTCCCTGTGAACTTCCCCTGCTTGCTTCCTCTCCCTCGGGTGAGGACTCCCCTTCCCCTTCCTCATTCATTCCATCGGGTGTGGAAGGGCGTGGGGGGCCGGTTGATCAGGCCATCCTCTCGGGGGGTCTCTTCTCGAGCTGGGGGGGAAATTTTTCTCCCAGAGCGAGCGGAGACTTCCCAGTTTAACCCGACTGTTTCCTCAGGTTTAGGGGTGGATACTGACCAGGTATCAGACCTATCCTCGGCCTGGTTACACCTGGGTCTATGTGGCGTTCCGTCACTAGAGGGCCTGGTATCTCATCTGTCTGGCGCTTCAGTAACAACGCATTCGGCTACCACTACCACCACCACATCTGTCACCATGTCTGCTTTCACCAAGCTGCCCGTGTTGGTGGCTTCACACCTGGACACCCAGGTTTCAGCTGCCCCTCCCTCTCACCATTCAGTACCGCTGCCTCCTGGGTTCCTGGCCCCACTCTCACGACCTGGGCCTTCCTACATGGTGTCGTCGACGGTGCCATATATGACTGTTCCTGCCTCTGTTGCTGACCCTGGCCCGTTTATGACTATGGTTCCAGCTCCTCACTTCCCTGTCTCTCAGCCCGGCTTGACTACTGACTCGCCTCCCATGCCTTCGACCCTGGCTGCCTGTGTGCCACCCGTGCTTTCATCCCAGGCTCCTCCGCACGTTCCTGGCTGCCGTGCTGATGTTCCTGCCCCGGTAACTGCTGGCCGGAGCACCGTCTACACTGCCTGGGTTGAGCCTGCAGCCCCCCCTGCTGCTCCTGATTCTTCCGCTGCTCCTGCATGGTTTGGGGACCTGACTTCAATCCTGAGGAAGATGGCGAAGAAGAAGTCAAAGATCGAGAAAGGGTTGTCGTCTTCGTCATCATCTTCATCTTCATCTGCTACCTCTTCTTCCTCTTCTCCTTCTGAGGCTTTCCAGCCAAAGAAGAAGAAGCCTGCCTCCCCCCCCCCAGAAGAAGTCTTGCATCGAGACCTCTAAGGGACTGCCTCCTTCCACAGGGAAGGCAGTGGGATCTCTTGCTGGGTCTTCCTGATCCACGGATCAGGAACCGCTGCTCTGGCCCCAGGGTCAGTCACATCGGGAGCCAAGGGTGTGTAGACCACGGTCCGCACTCCCCTTGTTGTGCCGAAGAAACCTGCTTCTAAGGCCAGCAGGTCCACGTCGGACACTCGTGTGCGAGTCGCTCCGAGTACCCAGGTTTCCAAGGAGACCCGGGTACCCCAGGCTGATACGGGAGAAACTTCTCGCCGTACAGACCCAGGCATGGGGCGAGAGAAAGAGTCGGGGCATGCAGGTGCCCTTACTCTTCCTGCTGGTACTTTTGTGAGTGCCAAGCCAGGTCCCCGGGAAAGTGCTTCAGTCCCTCTGGTCCGAACCCCTGGAGAAGCAGAGAAGAGGTCCCCTGCTCAGTCTTCCCGAGAGGCTACAGCCTCGAAGAAGACTGGAGCACGTCTAGAGGACAGCGCAAGCTCGTGCCAGCCAGCTGCACGCTCGACTCCTCCCAGTCCCTGGCCGTATCCACACGGCCAGCCTGGCTTGGGGGAGGCGAGTGCACGGCTCGACCCACACGAGCTGCTCCGCTCTCCTCAGGAGACTGCTTCGCCTAGGCGTAAGCACTCTCCTCGACCTGGGCTGCCGTCACCACCTCGGGTTGGTGACTGCTCCTGGCCTGCTGCCTGTTGGCTCTGCCAGCAAGGCCAGTGGGAACACCCAATCCTCCTTGCCTGTCCCCTCTACCTCCTGGGCTCCTTCCAAGGGGCACGAGTCAGACAGGAAGAACTCTGGCTAGTTTTCTCCCCAGAGTTCTACCTCGGGGGCATATGTACCTGGCTCGGTCCTTGGCTCGACCAAGTCTTACGCCCGCTTGGTGCAGGAAGGATCACAGGGGTCTGCAGAGGTTCTTCCTCCTGCAGGGAGAGTAGATCGGGAGGACCGCACTCTGGAAGGACTTGAGGGTCCTCTTCCCCAGGATGCGGACACCCCCAAGACACAGAGGAAGTTTGCTGAGGTTATTGTGCTGATTCATCAGCACAGTGACCTCGGAGAAGGGACCACGGCCTCAACTGTGGATCGTCCGTCGCGCCTCGAATCCTACTGGGGACCCAAGAAGGAACCCAAGGCTTCGGTGGGGCTGCCGTAGTCCACACTTGCTGAGGGGTTCCTCGACCAGGTGAATTGTCTTGTGTCTGGGCAAGACAATTCACTTAGATTGAACTTCTCGGACAGGCTTCTTCCCCCTCTCTGCCTCGCCAGAAGCGCTTCTACGCACCATCAGAGAGGTCATTGCCAATTAAACAGGTTGACCCGGACCTGGTATATCTGGATTCGGGTCTTATGTTGCAGCAGCTTATTGCAGAGAGCATCTCCCTCTCTCAGCCAGAAGCCGCAACCCTGAAAGCCACCGCCATGGCGGCCTTCCAGGCAGTATCCTGGCTCGATCTGTGGTCCTTCACAGTATTGAAGGTAGCTGCTTCCTCCGGCGCTACCGTACCCGGGGAGGACTCTGCCTTTGGGAGACTATGCCAGTCTGGGGGTAGGGCCATCTCCTACCTTGTCCACCAAACGGCAAACCTGTGGGCAAACCTGGTCCTGAAGCGGAGAGACACCGTTGTCTCTCACTTCTCCAGGTCTTTAGGACCCGAGTCGGCAATGACCCTGCCGAATGGACCGTTGCTGGGTTCCGCCTCTCCCTTCCCTAGGGAGTTGGTGGACGCTGTGGTGGACAAGCGCCAGGCTGATGACAGTGACCAGTTTGTCGACCAGGCAGTGGCCAAGACCTCTGGGTCTTCGCATTCCACTGCGGCCAGGCTGGCACTTCCTCGGCCTAAGAAATCCCAGTCTTCTAAGGGATCCCGTGGGAACACCCAGCCGCCTTCTTCCTCTAGAAAGAGTGGGTCTTCCTGCCCCTTTCAGCCCACTTTCCAACCCGGTAAAGGGGGCAAGGGGAAGAAGAAGGGGAAACGCTAGGGGCAGCGTTCCCCCCCAAAAGCTGCCGAAGGTGGGGGTGGTTGCCTGTCAAGCCATTGGGTAACATGGCAGTGACCTGGATAGTGGATGTCCTTCGGGAGGGATATCTACTACCCTTCAAGTCTCGGCCTCCCCTTACCTACTCTCTAGTCCATCTCCGTACGTATGTCCAAGGAACTCCGAAGGACACCGCACTACAGCCAAAAGTGCAAGCCATGCTGAGCAAGGGTGCTGTGGAAGTCGTGTCGGACTAGTCTCAAGGCTTTTACAGCCATATCTTTCTCGTAGAGAAAGCTTCAGGGGGATGGAGACCAGTCATAGACCTCTCCCTTGAACCGATTCGTTCGCCAGACTTGGTTCACGATGGAAACAGCGCGATCTGTGCTTGCTTCCATCGGAGAACGACTTCATGATTACGGTGGACTTGAGGGATGCGTATTTCCAAATACCCATTCATCCATCCTCTCGCAAGTACCTCCGCTTTATCATCAGGGAGATGGTCTTCCAATTCAGGGCACTTTGCTTCGGGCTCTCGATCGCTCCCCAGATATTCACGAGAGTCTTCTCGCTCGTGTCAGCTTGGGCCCACTCGCTTGGGATACGTCTACTGAGGTATCTCGACGACTGGTTGGTCTTGGCGAGCTCCTGCTCACAGTTGCTACAGGACAGGGATCGGCTCTTTGAGTTTTGCCGTGATCTTGGGATCCTGGTGAACCTCGAGAAGTCAGATCTCATCCCCAAGCAGAGGATAAAGTATCTGGGCATGCTGATAGACTCAGTGGCAGTGAAAGTCTTTCCCTTGGACTCTCGTATCAGCAGGTTCAGGCAGGCAGCACAGCTGTTTTGTCACGACAGGGGCAGCCAGTCCAGCAATGGCAAGTCGTCATCGGTCACCTGTCGTCGCTGGAGAAGGTAGTACCTCATGGGCGTCTTCACGTGCGGTCTCTACAGTGGAGACTAAAGGAGTATTGGTCCCAGTCCCAAGACCCCCAGTCCTTTCTCATCCCTCTTTCTGAGAATGTACTGATGAGCGACAATACCACGGTAGTGAGATACGTCAAGAAGCAGGGGGGCCTAGTGTCCCTCCCGCTCCACCAGTTGACAATGCAGGTGCACGGAGTGGGCCGTGGCCCACTTGGTAGAGCTGTCAGCCAGGTACATTTCAGGCAATAGGAATTTCATGGCAGACAAGCTCAGCCGCCAGAATCAGGTGATAGGAACCGAATGGTCCCTTCACTCGGAAGTGATGGAAAGGCTATTCGACCTGTCGGGGTGTCCAGTCATCAACCTGTTCGCCACCTGGCACAACAGAAAACTCCAAGTCTTCTGCTCGGTCGTGCCAGACCCACGGGCCGCTGCGGAGGACACGTTCCAGCACCCATGGGACAACCTCGATGTTTGCGCCTTTCCTCTGTTCTTCTGATTCGCCGACTGATGATCACTCCGAATCTCAGGATGATTCTGATGGCACCCAAATGGCCGCGGGCCATTTGGTATTCGGACCTGCTAGCTCTCCTCTCCGAGGCGCTGAGAGAGATTCCCCACTGGCCCAACCTGCTGTATCAACCCCATGTAGAGCAGTACCACCAGGCGGTGCAGTCCTGTGTCTTCATGGCTGGAGGTTATCCACCATCTCCTGCGAGCGAGAGGCTTTTCGCGTCGCGCAGCAACAGAGATGGCAGGGTACCTCAGACGATCCTCCACAGCAGTATACCAGGGAAAGTGGTCCGTCTTTTGTGGCTGGTGTCATTGACGGGGTATCTCTCCGTTTGGAGCTACTATTCAGCAGGTCGCGGACTTCCTCGTCTTCCTTCGCGAAGAGAAGCTTCTCTCCGTTTCAGCTGTAAAAGGCTACCGCGCCGCACTCGGCCTAATCTTGCGAATGAAAGGAGTAGACATCTCTTCCTCCTTCAAGATTTCCTTACTACAGTAATGAGGAGCTTCGAAAGGTCTTGCCCACCCAGGGATCTCAGGCCCCCTGCATGGGATGTGACTCTTGTTCTAAGGCGCCTGACTCATGCAATGTACGAGCCTTTACGAGAGTTGTCAGGCAGGGATCTGACCCTCAAGACCGTCTTCTTGCTGGCCCTGGCATCGGCGAAGAGAGTTGGCGAACTACACAGACTTTCCTTCAATGTTAAACACGAGGGGATGGGGATCAGTTACGCTCGATTACATCCCGGATTTCGTAGCGAAGACTCAGAATCCTTCGGTCCCTGACACACGGTTCGAGTCCTTCACAATCCCCTCCCTAGAGGACTTCGTAGGTAATGAACCAGATGAGATGCTACTGTGTCCTGTAGGAGTGCTGCAGCGCTATCTGAAGAGGACTTGACATCGGCCTGAGTGTCGATGATTCTTTGTTAGTACTGGCTTGACCAAGAAAGAAGTGTCCAAGAACACCATCTCCTTCTGGCTTCGTGAGACGATAAGGAGAGTGTATTCTGCTGCAGGAGAAGACAACACCGGTACACTTCATCTGAGAGCTCACGAAGTCCACAGCATCGGTCCGTCCCTCGCATTCCGGAAGAACATGTTGGTTGTGCAGGTGCTGAAGGCAGGTGTGTGGTCCCAACAGACTACCTTCACCTCCTTGTACCTCCGGGATGTTGCTCACAAGTCCATGGACACTTCCTTGGGTCCTGTGGTGGCTGCTCAACAAGTTATGTAGCTTATCCGGCTCTTCTAACAGGACAGGTTGCATCTCGCCTAAGATGTATGGTTGTGACTGGGAGCATGAATGTAGAGTGACTGGACTCTCTTCTTTCTCCCCATCCTGGCTCTCTTCCCACGGGCAGAGAGCAGACATGCCGTTACATGCTGGATCTGGCGGTCGATGCAGGTAAGCACCCAACAGGAGCTCCCGTTCTATTTTCCGTTCAGGTTGATAGAAGCAACCCCACTCCTTCCCCTTGCAAGGTGGGGAGGGAGACCATGACTATAAGACAAACCCAGTTTCTTGTGATTGCCTTTATGTCATCCGACTCCAAGTTCTTCCTAGCCTACTTTGCACGAACTGACTTTTCTCTTTCATGCAAAGGGACCCAGAGGTCTGCCAACTGATTCAGCGTTTCTTACAACCCGATCATTTTGTCAGAGGCAGTTTTCCCTTCCTTGCTTTATTGATCAGGAAGGGAAGACAAGGTGGTGAACTCCAGTCAGTTCAGGAGACTCACTCAGATTCCTCCCGCCAACCAGTAAGTCTCCTAATGTAAAGGACGAAGGGTTTGTATATAATGTCGGAACAAATCACAATTTTTAAAAAGTAAATTGTATTTTTCCTAACTATACAAACCTGAGGTCCTTTACATTTTATACTCACCTCATGCCACCCCTCAATCTGATACCTGGGCCAAAAGGCAAATTGGAATGTTTACATCCGGTTAGGCGGTACCCCCGCCTCCTGGACGGTAGTTAACTGCCTAACCACCTTATTTGAAGTTCAGCGGCTGTTTCCGGCCTACGCCTGAAAGTAATCCTAATGTAGAGGACCTTGGGTTTGCATAGTTAGGAAAAATACAATTTACTTTTTAAAAATTGTGATTTTACCTTCAATTTTTGTCGCACGAGTGTAATTAACCTCTGAAGTCCATCCAACAAGGGGTTTCCATACACGATCTTCACAAGACAGAGCACGGGTACGTCTGTTTGGAATGGTTCATATCCCGTCCGGCAAGTGCAGTAACTTGTTAACGTATGGTTACCACCCCCCTGGGCCAGTACTAAACACGGTGAAGGGACACATCATTGAGCGACAACAAACAAATGCACCTCCAGTATCAGAAGTCATAAAAGTGTAGAAAGAACTAGTTTCCAAGGTAAAAACAGGCGCAGAGCTAACACTTAGAATTACCCACTAATTAACAGTCCGTATGACTACCAGTACAGATTTGACTCCGTTTGGTCATGTTGAGAATTACCCACTAATTAACAGTCTGTATGACTACCAGTACAGATTTGACTCCGTTTGGTCATGTTGAGCTCCTTGCATGAATGATGACAGTAGGGTTGAGTTCCCTGAGTTGTGAAGTCTGCAATTGATATCTCCCATAAAAGATATTTGTTCCGACACGCTATAGAAACCGTTGGTCCTTTACATTAGGAATTGCTTTCAGCACAGCTGGAAACGGCCGTTGAACTTTCGAATGAGGTGGTTAGGCAGTTAACTACCATCCGGGAGGCGTGAGTACTGCCTGCCTAGATGTAAAAATTTTTTTGCTTTCAGCCGTCATGCACTGCAGATGTGTGTTTCTTGCTCTCTGCCCAGACTGTCTGTGAGCTGTTTTCCCCGGTGGGATCTTTTTGTTGTTCTTACCATGAATGTGGATAAATCTCGTAAAGTCGTCCTTCCTCCAGCGTGTGTGTGTGTCCTGGGGTGGGAGGAAAGAAATGTAACACCTTTCGCTCTAGCATGGATATGGACCTTCACACCCTCTGCCCCCCTGCAGAGGACGTGTTTGTTCATGCTCTTCTCCTTGTGCAGAGTGGTGTTCCTAGTTTGCCGCGCAGTGGGCGAAGTTTGAGGGGAGTAGACAATACCGTAGGGAACCCGCCAAGGCGTCATCCGAGGTAAACACGCCCCCGACTCCCTTGGTGGCTGACCTGCCGGGATCGTTTCTCCCTCCTGGCAAGCTTCCCCTTCCTGCTGCCTCTCCCTCAGGTGAGGACTCCTCCTCCCCTTCCTCATTCATTTTGTCGGGTGTGGAAGGCCACGGGGAGTGGACGTTCAGGACATCCTCTCTGGGGCCTCTCCTCACTCCAGAGGTGAATTTTTTCCCCCGGAGTGAGTAGAGGCTTCCGTGTTTGACCCGACTCTTTCCTCAGGCTTGGCGGTGGAAGCATCTCTTGGTAGCCAGGTACCCGATCTCGCCCCTGCCTGGCCTTCTGTTACTGGAGGGTCTGGCATCCCATCTGTCAGGTGCTCCGGTGACAACCCACACAGCCACCATATCCACCACCACGACTGTCACCATGTCATTGTTCAGGGAACCTGCTTGTGACGGTGGCCTCGCACCTGGGCACCCAGGTGTCGGCTGCTCCTGCCACGCTCCATTCCGTGCCACTGCCTCCTGGTTTCCTGGCTCCTCGCAGATGGTGGCTTCTTCAGTGCCATACATTTCTGTGCCAGCTCCCGTTGCCGACCCACGCTCAATCCTGACCTGGCCCCGGCTCCTTGCTACCCTGACTCTCAGCCCCAGCATGGCTTCTCATGCACCACCCATGCCGTTGACCTACGCATCATCTACTGGCTTTCCTGGCTCCCAAGCTGCTCCACCTGCCCTGGTAGCTGCTGGCCCGAGCACACCGTCTCCGCTGCCTGGGTTGTGCCTGCTTCCCTGGCCCCCCTGGCTGCGCCTGCATCTTCTGCTGCTCCCTCGTGGACGGGGACCTGACCCAAGGAAGGTGTCGTCATTGTCTTCATCGTCCTCAACCTTGTTGTTTGCTACCTCTTCTTCCTCTTCTTCTTCCAAGGCTCACCAGCCAAAGAAGAAGAAGCCTGCCTCTCCCCCCACCCCCAAGAAGTCTCGCTCCAAGACTTCTAAGTGACTGCCTCCTTCCACAAGGAAGGCAGTGGGATCTCTTGTTGGCTCTTCTTGGTCCATGGACCAGGGAACCGATATGTTGACCCCTGGTCAGTCGTATCAGGAGCAAAGGGCATGCAGCCCATGGTTTGCACTCCCCCCCGCTGCGCTGAAGCAGCCTGCTTCTAAGGCCAGTGGGACTGTGTCGGACACTCGTTCGCGAGCTGCGCCAAGTACCTAGTCTGGTACTGGAGAAACCTCTTTCTGTACCGACTCGGGCACAGGAGGGGAGAAAGAGTCCAGGCATGCAGGTGCTCCGGCTCTTCCTGCTAGCACTTCTTCGAGTGCCAAGCCAGGTTCCCGGGAAGGTGCGCTGGTCCCTCGGGTCTGGACATCTGGTGAGGTAGAGAAGAGGTCACCTGCTCAGTCTTCCCGAGAGGTTTCGGCCTCAAAGAAGACTGGGGGTGTGTCCAGAGGACAGTGCAAGTTCTCGCCAACCACCCGCGTGCTCAACTCCTCCCAGTCCCCGGCCAAGTTCGCGTGGCCAGCCTGTCTTTTGGGAGCCGAGTGGGCGGCTTGACTCGTGTAAGCCCGCTCTCCTTGGGAGGACGCTTCACCAAGGCTCCCCTCGACCTGGTTTGCCGTCACCACCGCCGGTTGGTGACCGCTTCCAGCCCACTGCTCCAGTTGTTTCTGCCAGCAAGACTAGTGGGAGCTCCCGATCTTCCTCGCCTGTCCCCTCTACCTCCTGGGCTCCTCCCAGGGGGCGAGAGTCGGACAGGAAGAACTCCGGCGAGTTGTCTCCCCAGAGTTCTACCTCAGGGTGTACGTGCCTGGTTCGGTCCTCGGTTCAGCCAGGTCGTATGCCCATGCGGTGCAGGAAGGATCATGGGGTCTGCCGAGGTTCTCCTTCCTGCAGGGAGAGTAGATCGGGAGGACCGCACCCTGGAAGCACTCGAGGGTCCTCTTCCCCAGGACGCAGACACCCCTGAGATACAGAGGACTTTTGTTGAGGTAATTGCGCTGATTCGTCACCACAGTGACCTCGGAGAAGGGACCACGGCTTCATCTGTGGATCGTCCGCCATGCCTCGAATCCTTTTGGGGACCCAAGAAGGAACCCAAAGCTTCAGTGTGGCTGCCGTGGTCCACACTTGCCGAGGGGTTCTTTGATCAGGTGAATGGTCTTGTGTCTGGGCAGGACAATTCACTACGATCGAACCGCTCGGACAAGCTTCTTCCCCCTCCTCTGCCTCGTCAGAAGCGTTTCCATACGCCATCGGAGAGTCATTGCCGCCTAAGCAGGGTGACCTGGACCTGGTTCATCTGGACCCGGGTCTCTCATTGCAGCAACTTACTGCAGAGAACATTTCCCTCTCTCAGCAAGAAGCCACAACCCTGGAAGCCACCGCCATGGCGGCTTTCCAGGCAGTCTCCTGGTTGGATCTGTGGTCATTCACAGTATCCAAAGTGGCTGCTTCCTCAAGCGCTGTCGCACCTGGGGAAGACTCCGCTTTTGGGAGACTATGCCAGTCTGGAGGTAGAGCCATCTCCTACCTCGCCCACCAGACAGCAAACCTGTGGGCCAACATGGTTCTGAAGTGGAGAGACGCTGTTCTCTCTCGCTTCGCCAAGTCCGTGTGGCCCAAGTCAGCAGTGACCCTGCGGAACGGACTGTTGCTGGGGTCTACCTTTCTCTTCCTTAGAGAGTTGGTGGACACTGCGGTGGACAAGCAACGGACCGATGACAGCGACTGTCTTGTTCACCTGGCAGTGGCCAAGACCTCCAGGTCTTCACGTTCCACTGCGGCCAGGCCCTCGGGTCAGGCTAACACTTACTCGGCCCCTAAAAAGTCCCAGTCCTTGAAGGGATCCCGTGGGAACACCCAGCCTTCTTCTTCCTCTGGAAAGGGTGGATCTTCCCACCCCTTTCAGCCCGCTTTCCAGTCCGATAAAGGGGGCAAGGGGAAGAAGAAGGGGAAACGCTACGGACGGCGTTCCCCCCAACTGGTGCCGAAGGTGGGGGGTTGCCTGTCATGCCATTGGGCAACATGGCAGCGATACGGAGCTAAGACCTGGATAGTGGATGTCCTTCGGGAGGGATATCTACTACCCTTCGAGTCTCGGCCACCCCTCACCAACACTCTGGTCCGTCTTGGCACCTACGTCCAAGGACCACCTAAGGACTCCACACTAATGTAAGAAGCGCAAGCCATGCTGAGCAAGGGTGCTGTAGAAGTCGTGCCGGATTGGTCCCCAGACTTTTACAGCTGTGTCTTTCTCCTAGAGAAAGCCACAGGGGGTTGGAGACCAGTCATAGACCTCTCTCCCCTGAACCAATTCGTTCGCCAGACTTGGTTCATGATGGAAACAGCATGATCCGTGCTCACCTCCATCAGGGAGAACGACTTCAACCTTACGGTGGACTTCAAGGATGCTTATTTCCAAATACCCATTCATCAGTCCTCTCACAAGTACCTCCGCTTTATCCTGGGGGAGACGGTCTTCCAATTCAGGGCACTCTTCTTCGGGCTCTCGACCGTTCCCCAGCTGTTCACAAGTGTCATCTCTCTCGAGTCAGCTTGGGCCCACTTGCATGGGATATGTCTGCTGAGGTATCTCGATGACTGGATGGTCCTGGCAAGCTCCTGCTCGCAGTTGCTGCAGGACAGGGATCAGTTCCTTGAGCTTTGCCGCGATCTTGGGATCATGGTGAACCTTGAGAAGTCAGATCTCACCCCCAAGCAGAGAATAAAGTACTTGGGCATGCTGATAGGCTCGGTGGCAGCGAAAGTCTTTCCCTTGGACTCTCGTATCAGCAGGTTCAGGGAGACAGCACAGCTGTTCCTGTCATGACAGGAACAGCCAGCCAGGCAATGGCAAGTCGTCATCGGTCACCTGTCGTCGCTGGAGAAGCTGGTACCTCGTGGGCGTCTTCACCTGCGGTCTCTACAGTGGAGACTAAAGGAGTATTGGTCCCAGTCCCAAGACCCCCAGTCCTTTCTCATCCCTTTTTCTGAGGAGGTGAGAGAGGACCTTTGCTGGTGGATGGACGACAGGAACTTCTTGATAGGAGTATCCCTGCATACTCCCCCTCCAGACATGCTGCTGTTCTCAGACGCATCGACCGAGGGATGGGGCGCACACCTGGAGGAGTTTTTGACTTCGGGAGTGTGGCATCAAGACGACAAGCACCTTCACATCAACGTTTTGGAACTCAAGGCAGCCTTCCTGGCTCTCCAAGAGTTCTGGGATTGAGTAATGGGACACTCCGTGGTACTGATGAGCAACAATACCACGGTAGTGGCATATGTCAAGAAGCAGGGGGTGTCTAGTATCCTTCCCGCTCCACCAGTTGACAATGCAGGTACATGGAGTGGGCTGTGGCTCGCACGGTAGAGCTGTCAGCCAGGTACATTCCAGGCAAGAGGAATTTCGTGGCAGACAAGCTCAGCCTCCAGAATCAGGTGATAGGAACCGAATGGTCCCTTCACTCGGAAGTGACGGAAAGGCTATTCGACTTGTGAGGGTGTCCAGTTATCGACCTGTTTGCCACCCGGCACAACAGAAAACTCCAAGTCTTCTGCTCGGTTGTGCCAGACCCAAGGGCTGCTGCGGAGGACATGTTCCAACACCCGTGGGACAACCTCGACGTTTACGCCTTTCCTCCGTTCTGTCTGATTCGCTGAGTGATCAACCAAGTGATGATCACTCCGAATCTCAGATTGATTCTGGTGGTACCCAAATGGCCACAGGCTGTTTGGTATCTCGACCTGCTAGCTCTCCTCTCCGAGGTGCCGAGAGAGATCTCCCCCCCCCCACCCCCCGGCCCAGCCTGCTGTATCAACCCCACATAGGAGCGGCACCACCAGGCAGTGCAGTCCCTATGTCTTCACTGCTGGAGGTTATCTACCATCTCCTGTGTGCGAGAGGCTTTTCGCGTCGTGCAGCAACAGAGATGGACGGATACCTCCGCAGCTGTGTACCAGGAAAAGTGGTCCGTCTTCTGTGGTTGGTGTCGTTGACGGTGTATCTCTCCGGTCGGAGCTGCTATTCAGCAGGTCGCGGACTTCCTCGTCTTCCTTCACCGAGAAAAGCTCCTCTCCGTTTCAGCTGTAAAAGGCTACCGTGCCGCACTCAGCCTAGTCTTACAGCTGAAAAGAGTAGACATCTCTTCCTCCTTTGAGATTTCCCTACTGATGGAAGCTTCGAAAGGTCTTGCCCACCCAGGGATCACAGACCCCCCTGCATGGGATGTGACTCTTGTTCTAAGGAGTCTGACTCGTGCACCGTACAAGCCTTTACGAGAGTCGTCAGGCAGGGATCTGACTCTCAAGACCGCCTTCCTGCTGGCCCTGGCATCGGCGAAGAGAGTTTGCGAACTGCACGGACTCTCCTTCGATGTTAAACACTCGAGGGAATGGGGATTGGTTATGCTCGATTTCGTCCTGGATTTCGTGGCGAAGACTCAGAATCCTTCAGTCCCTGACGCACGGTTCGAGTCCTTCATGATCCCCCTCCCTAGAGGACTTTGTGGGTAATGAACCAGATGAGATGCTACTGTGTCCTGTTTGAGTGTTGCGGTGCTATCTGAAGAAAACTCGACGTCTCCGGCCTGAGTGTCGATGATTCTTTGTTAGTACTGGCTCGACCAAGAAATAAGTGTCCAAGAACACGATTTCTTTTTGGCTTCGTGAGACGACAAGGAGAGCGTATTCTGCTGCTAGAGAAGACGACACTGGTACGCTTCGTCTGAGAGCTCACGAAGTCCGCAGCATTGGTCTGTCCCTCGCATTCCAGAAGAACATGCCGGTTGTGCAGGTGCTGAAGGCAGGTGTGTGGTCCCAACATCCCACCTTCTACTCCTTCTATCTCTGGGATGTTGCTCACAAGTCCTTGGACACCTTTTCCTTGGGTCCTGTGGTGGCTGCTCAACAAGTTGTGTAACTTACCCGGCTCCTCTAACAGGACAGGTTGCATCTCGCCTAAGATGTACGGTTGTGATTGGGAGAATGAATGTGGAGTGACTGGCCTCTCTTCTTTCTCCCCATCTCAGCTCTCTTCCCATGGGCAGAGAGCCAACATGCCATTACATTCTGGATCTGGCGGTCGATGCAGGTAAGCACCCAACGGGAGCTCCCATTCTGTTTTCCGTTCAAGTTTATAGAAGCAACCCCACTCCTTTCCCTTGCAAGGCAGGCAAGGAGACCATGACAATAAGACAAACCCAATGCTTGTGATTGCCTTAATGTCATCCGACTCCAAGTTCTTCCTAGCCTACTTTGCATGAACTGACGATTCCTCTTTCGTGCAAAGGGACTCAGAAGTCTGACAATTGATCCTGCGTTTCTTACAGCCCGATCATTTTGTCAGAGGCAGATTTCCCTTCCTTGCTCTGTCGACCAGGAAGGGAAGACAAGGTGTGGTGAACTCCAGTCAGTTCATAGAGACTCACTCAGATTCCTCCCTCCAACCAGTGAGTCTTCCTAATGTAAAGGACGAAGGGTTTGTATATCGTGTCGGAACAAATCACAGTTATTAAAAGCAAATTGTATTTTTCCTAACTATACAAACTCGAGGTCCTTTACATTACATTTCATGCCCACCTCATGCCACCCCTCAATCTGATACCTGGGCTGAAAGGCAAATTGGAATGTTTACATCTGGGCAGGCGGTACTTCCCTCCTCCCGGACAGTAGTTAACTGCCTAACCACCTTGTTCGAAAGTTCAACGGCCATTTCCAGCCTACGCTGAAAGTAATTCCTAATGTAAAGGACCTTGGGTTTGTATAGTTAGAAAAATAGAATTTACTTTTAAAAATTGTGATTTTGTTCATGAAAAAGCATTTCAGAACAAAGAGAAAGAGATGTAGAGTAAAGAAGTTATTAAAAAGAGGTTGAGAAGACTTCCAAAAATAGATCAGTCGGAAGGGGAGAGATACAGAAATTCTCTTCCAACTCTATTTTTATGTCAACCATTTATTTCCTTTTTTAAGGGTAATGTACTGTATTAAGCTAACTTTTAAAGGAAATTACAGTTCAGGCAGTCCCTGGTTAACGGCGGGCTCGGTTAACAGCGATCCGGTTTTATTGCGCTTGTCTAGCGACGAAAATTGGCAATTTTCGGCGCCGAAAATCGCCGATTTCTGCTTATCGGCACCGACAATTGGGTATTGGTGCCGATACATACCTAACAGAGGCACTGATGACCCCCGAAAATTGCCGAAAAAGCGCTGAAATCACAGATTTTCGGTTAGCAGTGATTTTCGGTTATCATCACACCCTCAGAAACGGAACCCCGCCGATAACTGGGGACTGCCTGTAACTTTAATTTCATTTAGAAGTTAGCTTAATAGTTTGGGAGCATGATTAGGGTCATATTTAGCATTTAAACTTTAGAAATAAGCATTTATTAGCATTTTTAGAGACTGTGCCAAACTTACATGAAAATTTGCCTTGCGTGAGGGGTTCTGGAGCCTAACCTTGCATAAGTTCGGGGTATGACTGTCCATGGTACTGAATACCCTAGTGTAGGCTAGGCTATATTTGAGATATGTTTTTTCCATCAAAAGATGGATTTTCTGGTACCTAACCCCATCGCAAGTAAGAAAATAAATGTGTAAGCATTTTTAGTTTTTTTGTGTTTGAACTATCAAAATAGGCTGCTCTAAGTATTCACAGATTTTAGCTATTTGGGAGGGGATCCTCATCCCCCGCGAATATGGGGGGTTTACTGTCCATGGTACTGAATACCCTAGTGTAGGCTAGGCTATATTTGAGATATGTTTTTTCCATCAAAAGATGGATTTTCTGGAACCTAACCCCATCGCAAGTAAGAAAATAAATGTATAAGCATTTTTAGTTTTTTTTGTGTTTGAACTATCAAAATAGGCTGCTCTAAGTATTCACAGATTTTTAGCTATTTGGGAGGGGATCCTCATCCCCCGCGAATATGGGGGGTTTACTGTATTACAGCATCAGAGCCTCGATGGCTCAGTCGGTTACAGCAGCAGCTTCAGACTTCGTAGAGGTCTGTGGCGCGGGTTCAAATCCGCAGCCGACTGATCAGAGAGGCAGACACTTTGCTATCCGTGTAGACATCCCGGGATTATATATGTAATCAACGGATAGGTTTGCTTAAAAAGCAAATGGGTGTTACAGACTAAATACACACACAAAACAAAGCCATTACAACACCTAAAAACATAACAAACATCTCACACGTCTCGAACTCTCGCCCTACCCGCGCAACAACTTCTCGCTGCTGGGAAGAAAGAGCGTTGGGTCGGGTATGATACATGAAACATACGCTACCGGGGTCTAAGCGATGTCAGGCAGGGCAGCCGATCGAGACTACAGGTCTACCCCAAAGCCAAATCAAAAGTCCTTCAAAAGAAGGCATCGTGCTTACCCCATACAAAAATGGGAAAAAAGCACGTTAAAAGAAGAAGAAGACTGTATTACAGCATCAATAACCTGGGTGTTGTGACACCAGTTGTAGTAGTCATAAATTTATCTGCATATCCCTTTGAGCCTCAGGAATCTGTTTCATTGAAGTATTTACTATGAAACCTCCTCTTTGTTAGGACCATCGGCATTTAAAAGAGTAAGTTTATTGCAAGAATTCTCCTTAAAACTGTTTTAAAGGGAGTGCTATTTAATCTTTTTTGCCATAGAGATGAGAAGGTTAAGCTGTTTTTCTGAGAACTTTAAGAATTCCAAATTGTTCCGACACAATATACAAACCATCGGTCCTTTACATTAGGAATTACTTACGGCAAAGCCAGACACGGCCGTTAAACTCTTGCGTAAGGTGGTTAGGCAGTAACTACCGTCAGGTAGGCGGGGAATACCCACCTGCCAGGATGTAAACATTCCAGTTTGCTTGCGGCTGTCATGGTTTGCAGACGTGTTTTCGGATCTCTTTGCCTGACTGTCGTTAAGCTCTTTATTATCCCAGTGGGATCTTTTTGCGTATATTTTATGTATGTTTGATATTTATTAATATACAAACCCATGATTTGTGATAGCCTTGCATAAGCCGTGGTTCCCCTGCGTCTGTGTCGTGGGTTTGATGGCCAAGGGCTTATTTAGACGGGCGTGACCGAGTGGTAATGCTTCTCTTCCAGTAGCCCTTTATTTAGATACTGAAGGCGTTCCCCTGTACATGTTCGGAGATATCAGATTGGGATGTAATATCTTCGCTCCCCTACATTGATCGGGACGTAACAGGTTCACTTCCCTTCTTGGGCTGCCACCCTCTGTGTACAAGGGCATGACTACTTCCTTTCTACTTGTGCTGAGAGTTGTTTTTCGGCCTGCGCTATGGAGAGTTGCGGGGGGGAGAAAGGTTGCGGGCACTGTTGGTAAGTTTCACTTCCACAGCGCCCTTGGTGGCCTCCCCTCCTTCCATCTCTCTCCCTATAGGTTCTTCTTTATCTCTCCTTCAGGTGAGATCTCTCTCCTTTGCCCTCTTCGCTTGCTCGTCGGGTGAAGACCACGAGGGGGGGGTTGGCCGCTGACGGTCGGGCGACCTCTTCTCAGGAGCTTCCTCTTGCTGTATAGGGCAGTTCCCCTCGTGGCGAGAGAAGTCTCCCTCTACTGCTC
Source organism: Macrobrachium rosenbergii (assembly GCF_040412425.1). Taxonomy (NCBI): domain Eukaryota; kingdom Metazoa; phylum Arthropoda; class Malacostraca; order Decapoda; family Palaemonidae; genus Macrobrachium; species Macrobrachium rosenbergii. Next base: position 66,481,252 of record NC_089752.1, read on the forward strand.
ATCTTTGCTTTTACTGACAAGTTGACAGTGAGCATCGTAGGCAGCAGTAGTTGGCTGGATATCTCAGTTGGGATATTTTTGCATGGAATCCTGATGTTCATACAGTGTTGCTTCAGGATCAACCACAGTACCTGCTTGGGATGGCATAGTTCTACATCAGGATCGTTCCGACTCTATTCCCGCCGATGTGGATCGATTGCTGTCACTGCTGGCCTTCATGTATGCTGTGGCACTGCCTTGCGTATCTGTGGTCCATCTGCTCCTGCTGTTTCCTGTGTTATGCTCCTGTTGACTCGGCAACAGTCTTTGGGCTGCTCTTCCTGGTCTCCTGCCGCAGCCGTCTTGATCGTTCCTGTTGCTGCCGGTGACTTTCATGTGACGATCCTGGCCGTTGCTGTAGCTCCTGCCTTCCAAACTGCTTCTGTAGCCCCTGCATCGGCTGTCCTGGTCGTGCCTGCTGCTTCTCCTGGTGGTGGTGTCCTGGGCCACTTCCATTGTGATCCTGCCTACTGCCCTGGAGGTTACAATGTTTCGTGTCCACCATCCTTTAGAAGATGTCGGAGTGAAGATGAAGGAAGTTGCCCTGTGGAAATAGTCAGCGCCTTCTTCCGCTTATCTTCGATTTCATCTTCTGCTGCCTCTTCTCTTCCTCTGCCAAGGTTCGAGGTGGTCCTGGGAACTGGATAGACCTCTGTCAGCCAAAGGAGTGGAAGGCTGCTTCTTCCTCCTTGATGTCCTTGGACATCTAGCGATTGCCTCCTTTTCAGGAGGCAGTGGTTCTCTTGTTGGCTCCTCCCGACCTTTGGGTTCCGGAACCGATTCGCATACCCCTGGGTTTTGTGTTTCAGGAGCTGCAGGCGCGCAGACCTCAGTTTGTGCTCCCGTTCCCAGTCCTAGAGGTTTTGCCTATAAGATGAGTGCTGCTTCAGGCGCTTGTTCACAAGCCACTCCGAGTGCCCAAGATTCTGTGGAATATCAAGTATCTTGATCTGATCTGGATAGTACTCTCCCTGACCCAGTTTGGGAGCAGTGCAAGAGAAAGGGCCGAGGCACTCAGGTGTCTCAGCTCTTCCTGCCAGCACTACAAGTGCTTACCAGTGCTCAGTCGGGTTCCGAGCCTGGTGTTTCGAAGCAGGGAAGAGGTTCCCTTTGGGAGTCCTGCGGGACTTCTGAGGGACTGACTCTTCTGGGAGACAAGTTTCTTCATTGGCTCTTCCTGCCCTCAGGCAAGAACCAATTCGCACTCTCCTCTGTGGTCTCATTTCGGGGGGTGCGCCCTTGTTGCCAGTCTTAGAATTCTGCGTCTAAGACTGGTTCTGTGCTTGGCTCTTTTCTATTTCTTAGGAAACTAAAAGCAGCCACTCCCCGATTTTTGGGGGTCTTGTAGGTCACTCGAATTGTATGAATAACGAGCTCCCTCCTGGCGAGAGGCACAGGACGAGGGAAAATGCCAAGACACCTGGGTGTCTCATTGCAGAGACACCCTGGTGTCTTGATACTGCCTGCCAGCTGCTTCGGTTGCTTGGCCGGGTTTCATCCTCATGTCTTGAACCTTAGGGTTCAAGCATGCAGGATAGCAGACACAGAATTCCTCTTTAAACCTTCTTCTCGAGGGGCCTAGGCCTCGAAGGAGTTTAGAGTTTGGGAAAGTAGCGCTAGTTCATGGCAGACGAGTTCTGCCCTGTCCAGTTCTGATTGTGTCCACACGATCGGCTCTGCTTGCTCGCCCCGCCCAGCCTCTGGTCACATTTGCGAGACTGGCTTGGCTGGCCCCCCTTGCTTGCCCCGCCCAGCCCTTGGTCATGTTTGCGAGACTGGCTTGGCTCGCCCCCTTGCCTCCCAGTCCACTGCTTACCACCCAATGGATCGCGTGCGCATGATCGGCTCAGTTCAATGCGGCTCAGCTTGGCCCCGCTCGGATTTTCCGAATCAGGTTCTCGACACCGTTCAGGTGAACTTTCCTCTCTTCCCAGGAAAGCGCTTTGCCACGGCACAAGCGCTCTTCTTACCCCGTGTGGCAATAATCTCCGGTTGATTGTTGCTCATGGTCCGCCTCTCCTGCTGGTCTTACTGGAAGGACAGGTAGTGGTACTCTTTCTCCCCACCTGTTCTCTTTTCCTCTCGGTTGTTCCGAGAGGTGTGAGATGGACAGAGAGAACTCCGATGAATTTGTCTTTCTTTGGAGTTTGGCTGCCTGGTGTGCTTGGGTGTTGGTCCCCTGATTGTCTCGTAGTACAACCAGGTAGCCGAGGAGGGTTTCTTGGGGTCTGTAAAGGTCTTCCTCCAAGGAGAGAGGTACAGGAGTTTCGCACTTCGGAAGCAGCAAGGATCTTCCTCTTCAAGTTGCGATCGCCCTCATTTCTCGGAGAACTTCGCGCCCATTCATAAGCGCAAGGATCCCTGGGATAAAACCGCAGCTTCCCCAGTGAATAATCTTCATCACTTGTAACCCTTGCAGTTCCCAAGGGGCCGAGAGTTTCGGGGGCCACAGCAGTCCTTGCTTGCAAGAGCTTTCTCAACCAGATGAATACATTTTTTTTGGACAAGGAGTTCATTCAGGTCAAGACACCTAGCTCCTCCCCTGCCTCAACAGAGTACAAATTCATCTTGCCTCAGAGGGTCTTGCTGAGTGCAGGTTGTTCTGACTCTGCTTCACCCGGACTGGGTTCTCTCTCTGCTTCTCCTTGCCGTGAGGGGTATTTTCTTCCGCAGCGAGAGGCGGCGATCTTGGAGGACACATGCTGGTTTCCTCCAGACACCCCCTCAATGTGGGACCTCCTTGACTTGGTGAGGGGGCTCTTGAACCCCAGGAATATGTTCCTGGGTTTGAGTCCAAGAGTCGCGTATACCATTATATATTTATTTGGATTAAGTTTTGTGGAATTTTCCACTTTAACTAAAATTTATTGGACCTGAAAAATGGGAAAAGATATCATAGCTGGGAATGGGTTTATATCCGAAGCTAAATAGTGAGAACTGTGGTAGGACCATCAACTGCCCGATAATGTTCAGACCTGAGAGTTATCAGATTGATAGCTCAATGGGATATGCTGCAGTATCCCCAGACAAAAGATATCAGTTCTCTCTACTAGATAATGCCTCGGTATTTACAGCTGAGTTATGTGCAGTAGCATCAGCCATAAAAATAGAGAAGCAGTATAGAAAGCATTCAAAGCTATAGTCAAAAAAATAATATTGTACAACAAATTAAGTTTTCACTCCATGAATTGTATAATAATGAAAAAAAACATTGAAATACCTGTATGCAGGGATTAAAGGAAATGCAGAAGATGATAAAGCAGCTAAAGAAGCAGTCCATATGACAAGAGCAAATGTAGACATCCCTATTAGTGACTGTATAAGATATATAAAAACAATCATTGTAAGTAAATGGCAGAATATATGGAATGAAGAAGCTGAAAATAATAAATTAACTGTGAAACATATATTGTGTGAATGTCCAAAATATAACCTGCAGCGATTATCAAATTTTGGAAATAGATCGATAAAAGGAATTTTGTCGGAATCTTCAACATTTTCAGTAATACTTGTTTTAATGTTCATGAGGAGCTGTGATCTAATTGATAAAATATAAAAGTTAAATAACAGAAATACAAATACCCTTAGACATCTAATGAATTTTAGAACAACTAAATTTTAAAATTTTGCTTAATTTATTTTGTATTTTAACCCTTAAACGCCTATTGGACGTCGCAAACGTTGACTAAAATTGTCTGTCGAATGCCGAGTGGACGTCGCAAACGTCGACTGAAAATGCTTTTTTTAAATATTCGCGGAAAAATAATTATAGGCCTAGTTTGCGGAAGATTTCAAATCACGCACCTTGAGGGATGCTGGGAGTTCACGGATCCAGCTGTTGTTTTGTTTCTGAGCGTCACCCAGATGCGCATGCGCGAATTCCCTCCTTCTCGCAGCAAACAGCATCAGCGCCGCACCTTGCGGGAGCGATATTTTGACGCAGACGTGTTTTGCAGAACTTTGGAGAGTGTTTGCGTATTCGTGCTGCAACAGGACGTTTGCAGAGATGTCACAAAGCCGTCAGGACCGTGAAAGGCGCATACTGCCTGTCGGAAGTGAGCATGTGAGGCGAGTTTTAGACTGGGATGCTGGAGAAGGACCCAGCAGCCAAAGTGACCCAGCTTCTCAGCACCGTGTTGTTCGCCCACGTGTGACCGAATCCGACCAAGAACCACATCCCGTGGCTTTTACGACACCTAGGAAGCATCTGGGTGTCCTGAGGGGCATCCATAAATTTTTGAAAAAAACTTTTTCCTTCGCTGAAAATCCTAGCATTTCTTGAGTCACCGTGTCGTAATTTTTTCGCCGTTTTATATTATTCGTTACATAAAGTGTTATACATCAAAATGTGCGCAATTTCATGTAGAATACAACAAAAAATAAATCATGCTTTTAGCTTTTACCATTTTTGAAATATTTTCATATAATAACGATAAATAGAAAAAAATCAACCTTCGGTCAACTTTGACTCGATCGAAATGCTCGAAAAACGCAGTCGTAAGCCAAAATTCTTACATTCTAGTAACAATCAATCCTTTACCTTCATTTTGCAACAAACGAAAGTCTCCGGCACAATATTTCGATTTATGGTGAATTTTTGAAAAAAACTTTCCTTCCATCCGCGCGTGCAAACTCCGCTAAAAATCCTAGCATTTCTTGAGTCACCTTGTCGTAATTTTTTCGCCGTTTTATATTATTCGTTACATAAAGCATTATACATCAAAATGTGCACAATTTCATGTAGAATACAACAAAAAATAAATCATGCTTTTAGCTTTTACCATTTTTGAAATATTTTCATATAAATAATGATAAATAGAAAAAATCAACCTTCGGTCAACTTTAACTCGATCGAAATGGTAAAAAAATGCAATTGTAAGCTAAAAAACTTACAGTCTAGTAATATTCAATCAATTTCCTTCATTTTGAAACAATTGGAAAGTCTCTAGCGTAATATTTCGATTTATGGTGAATTTTTGAAAAAAAAATTTTTTTACGTCTGCACGTTACGAATTCATGCATCATTTTGTGATAAAAACTTTTTTTTACGTCCGCACGTTACGAGTTCATGCATCATTTTGTGATAATATTTTCTCTGTGTTGCTTTAATCGTTTTACAATCTGTTATATACCAAAATCATCGCAATTTAGTGTACAATACAGCTAAAAAATATTAACTCATTAGCTTTAACCGTTTTGCTTACAGCGCGATTTGTATACAATTATATACGAGTTTTTTTTTTGCTGTCATATATTCCAATATTTATATATGATAATGATATTTTTTTTCAATTCTGATGATTGCATACTAAACTTCAGGCAATGACAAAAAAAGGAGCCAAAAATGAACTCTTAATCTTGAAAACTAAGCGCACTGTGATTTTTTGAAAAAAACTTTTTTTCCGCTTCGGCGCTACCTCTCGGAGGCCGCCGGCATACGGGAGACGTTTTTGAAAATAGGGCTTTGGCGTTAAAGGGTTAATATACCTTTTTAGTGAGTATATATGGAAACATGAGTATAAATGTATTTATTGTGTGTGTGTGTTCCAGTATGAAAACATATGCCTTTTTGCGGCTTTTAATTTCATTTTCATTCATTCATTCATCACTACCGAGTGACCTATTTGGTCCCAGTGCTAGGCTTCTAGCCTAGACCTGTCATTTCATACAAATCCTTCTGGCCAGCCCTATGAGAGCTGATAGTCATCTCAGTGGTCTGGTTAAACTCTTTTAATGATAATAATAATAATAATAATAATAATAATAATAATAATAATAATAATAATAGTAATAATCCTCCAGACAGTCTCCTGATGGATCCACGATCCTTCACATTTAGGCTTTCTCTACTTGGATACGACCATTCCTGGAAAGAACCCTGCCTCCTGGAGACTGGTCCTGTCTGGGGGTCAGTCTTCCTATGACGGCGATCTGTGGGCAATTCTGGTGCCAAGAAGGACTTTGTCCTAATTCAGATCTCCTGTTTCGTAAGTCCCAAGTTGGCTCAACCCTTAGGAATGAACCTTTACTTGGTTCTGTTCTCTTTCAGAGATTTGCCAGATACCACGGTAATCAAGGTTCGTACCAAGGAACTGCCTTGTCCTTTGGACAATGGCCAAGACCTTTGGGGTATAGTCATCTCGGCTTTACCTTAAGTTCAAGCCAGTTCCCCTCGACTCCTAAGAAGTCTCAGGCTTTGGAAGAAGATTGTGGAGCACACAGCCCTCTTCTTCCCTTCTGGGAATGTGTGCATAACTGTCTCTTTCTACCCTCTTTTCCATAAGGGAGGAGGGCAGAAGGGAAGAGAGAAAGAAGTATCGAACGGGCAGACTTCAGATACCTGGATGAAATGATACTTATCGAGTCTCTAGACCTGGCATGGCCATTGCCAAGACCTGGGACTGGATTTCTTCAGGAGAAGTATCTATTTCCCTTTGGTCTCAGCAATTTTTTTCATCAAACTTCCATCCCACTTCCTCTCCCGTGCTCCCGATTCGGGAAATGCCAGCCTGGGTAGAGCTAATCGTCTCATTATCCTGTCATCTTGCAGAAGCTTCCCCATGGTGGAGAATGAAGGAAGTCTGCTTCTAGTCCTCCATCCTTCTATCCTCTTTGAAGTATGAGGAAAGAGTTAGGCTAATGCTTGATTGAAGGAACCTTTGAATATGCTTGCATATTTTCCTCACATTGTGTGCCTACTTCCGGATTCACCGATCGAGGAATAGGCGCACACTGTTAAGACTTTGCCTTGAAGGTGTGTGACCGATACGATTAGTACCTTCTCATGAGCATCCTGAACTCAAGGCAGCTTTTTGGCCTGCCGAGAATTCAGGATGAGTTTTGTGACACTCACTGGTTTCGTTGAACAGCAAAAACCACAGTAGTGGCATACGTCAACAAACAAGAGGGAATAGTTTTTTCCTCCTGTGTCATCTGTCGACATTTGCAGGTACTTGAGTGTTCTGTAGTGCACTCGATAGCTCAATTAGCCAGATACATTCCCGGTGGGGATGTATTGGTAGGCGAACCTGGCCTCGGGTTGGAGTGATCGGGACGGAACATGCTCGTCACTCTTTTCCTCACGAGGATTCACGAAGAGACTGCTCAACTGAGAGATCCCTACCGTCTTTCTCTTGCCTCCTGGCACAACAAAGTCAATAGTTTTCTTGCTCCTTTGTACCAGACTCATGGGCCGCTACAGTGAGGCATGCTGTCTTTTTGGGAAAAGTCGATATCTACGTTTTTCCCTCCATATTTGTCTGTTTCGCTAGGGGTTCACAAGTATTGCTCATCCCTAGTTACAGACAAATGCTGTAAGACTTCGCCTTTCACCTGACATAATAGCCCTGCTTCTGAGGCATCAAGAAGAGTTCTGCTTGGCCCAACCTCCTGCAGCAGCCACACAGAAGAAGCAGTTCTTCAGGCAGTACATCTGTGTGTGTTCAGGACTGGGAGACCCTCCAGCTTTCCTTGCAAGCATAGGCTTTCTCGCCAAGCGACAACATTGTCCCAGGGACTGGATCCGTCTTCGCTAGTTGGTGTCGTTAACGGAACTTCTTCTCTGGTGGGAGTCGCTCTTCAAGTCTGTACTTCCTCGTCTTCTCCACCGAGGGTTGCTTCTCTCCATTTCAGTTGTGAAGAACGTATGCCCTTGCGACCTAGTCTTCTATCTGAAGTAGCCTTTTTCTCCTCAGTCGAGATGTAGCTACCAATGAGAAACTTCTTCTATCTTGCTGTCCCAGGAAACCGTTCCCTGGGTGGCATGTGACTTTCGTTTAGGGTTCCTGTGTTGTGCTCTGTACGTGCCTTTACAAGAGTCGTCAGACAGATATGTGCCCTCTTTGGACAATCTCTCATCTCACTCCGGCCTTGGCATAGAAGATGGAAGAACAGGTGAAGAGGATCAATACCTCGGCTCCTCGGATGTCGTAAGTGGACTCCGAATCCATCGGCAGCTATTGTCGGGTTCGAGTACTTCTTGTTCCCCTCCTCCTTGGGCTTTGTATCGATGATCCAGATCAATCGTTACCTTGTCTTATTAGGGAGCTGTGGTACTTTCCGAAAAGGCTTGACATTCCTAACTTGGATGTTGTCGATGTTTTTGCTAGTACCATCTCTCCTAAGGAAGAAGAGTCTAAGGACACATCTTTTCCCTGGCTTCTTGAAGCGATCGAAGGAGGTACTGTACTCAGCAGCTGGCAACGACGATACTGGTACTTTCCACCCAAGAGCTCACAAAGTCAGTGGCTTGGTCCATCCCTCTTATTTCGGAAGTTTCTGTTGGTCTTGAAGCAAGATGTGGTCTCATAGACCACTCTTGTCTTCTTCATGTGTTCTTGCCCACAGGCCCTTGGAACCTTTTTTCCTTGGTCCTGTGGTGGCTGCTCAACAAGTTGTGTTTTTTTACCTGGCTCCTTCAAGAGGACTAGTAGCATCTTGCCTAAGGTGTTGGTTCTAGAAGTGAGAAGGATACCGAGAGTGACTGGCCTCTCCTCCTCCTTCCTCGTCCTCCTACTTCTCCTCCTTCGGGATGAGAATAGGACTCAAACTGATACTTGCTGGATCTGGCGTCTGATGCGGTAAGACTACACGTTGAGCACCCATTCTATTTTTCTTCTAGAATCATAGAAGCAATTCCACTCCTTCCTCTAGCAAGGGGAGGGAGGAGAGACTGGCAATAAGGAAAACCCTGTCTTGGGTTTTCCCTACTGCCTCCAAATCTCAGATTCTTCCCAGCCTATTTCGTATGAGTTACGTTTCCTCACTCCTGCGGAAAGGTCCAGCATCTGACATTTAAGCTTGCAGTTCCTACACTCCGATCAATATGTCAGAGGTACGGTACTCCTCCTCGCTCTTTCGACCAGGAAGAGTAGCCCAGGTGTGTAGAACTCCAATCAGTTCAAGAGAGACACTCAGATTCCTCCCTCCAACCAGTGAGTCTCCTAATGTAAAGGATGGATGGTTTGTATATCGTGTCGGAACAAATCACAGTTTTTAAGAGTAAATTGTATTTTTCCCAACTATACAAACCTGAGGTCCTTTACATTACATTTTTATGCCCGCTTCATGCCACCCATCAATCTGAACTTGGGTCAAAAGGCAAACTGGAATGTTTACATGCGGGCAGGCGGGTATTCCCGCCTACCTGATGGTAGATACTGCCTAACCACCTTGCTGAGGAGTTTAATGGCCGTGTCCTGCTTCGCCGTATGTAATTCCTAATGTGAAGGACCTCAGGTTTGTATAGTTAGGGAAAATACAATTTTTAAACATCTAACTTACCTGGTAGTTATATATATAGCTTAAGTCCCTGACGTCACGGCAGAATTTCAAAAACTCGCGGCAATCGCCGATCGGTAGTCAGGTGAACCACCTGTGCGCCCTCTACCCTGGTACCTGGAACCATTCCAACTATTCCTCAGATCTTCCCTGCCGTTGTGCCGGTAACATCGATGGAATTTCGCTCGTAGCCCGTGTTTTTTCGCAACTTATTTTGGTGAAGTACACTTTGGCTTGGCTTTCGCTTGTTTTTTGGATTTGCTTTTGGAATTTCTTACATGTCTGACTCTTCATCGAGTGTGAGAATGTGTGTGTGGGGATGCAAGCGGCTTGCTAAAGTCTCCTTGGATCCCCACTCAGTATGTGTGAAGAATGGGAATGGATTTATTATAGGCAGTTTATATGTGAGAAAGCTTGAAAGACCGGCTCAGAAGAGCCAAGAGTACTATGTCTCACTCTTCTAGAGATACCCAGGGAATAGTTATTTCTTTTCCCCTCGCTAACTACACTATTGATCCTTCTCCCGTAATGGTAGTCTCTGAACCCCCTACTGAAACAGGTAAGGACCCAACACTTAAAGATATGATGGCTGCCATTCAGGCCCTGAGCCAACAGGTAAAATCCCTCACAGAAGACAGGGATAATATGTGATTGACAATAAGAGATCTAAAAAATACAAGTGTTAATGTGTTGTTAGTGCAAGTGCAGTGGAGGTTGCGACCGCTCGGTCCTGTCGTGCTCCTAGTCCGAGACCTCTTCCAAGCTCACCAACCCCTGTGAGAAGGAATGTCGACAGACGAAGGGAAGCGAGAGGCTTTAGCTACCGAGCAGTCGTCCCCTCGAGCGTACCTGTTGACGCTTCCCAGGATGCACTGGCGTCAAGCATCCAGAAACGGATTACAAAAAAAAAAAAAAAGCTCTCACAGTTCAGATGCACCAGCAAACGTCAACCTGAGGAAGCTTTTGACCGATGTCGCACAGGCGGCCAGTTCTCAAATAACCTCTAGGTTTGGCGGGACAGCGAACGTTAGAAGTCTGGACGCCAGGACGCCAGGAGGAAGCTGGACGCCAGGGCGTCGAGTGTCGAGAAGCTGGACGCCAGGACGTTGGGCGTCGAGAAGCTGGACGCCAGGACGTCAGGCGTCAAGAAACTGGACGCCAAGACATCAAGCGTCAAGAGGCTAGACGCCAGGGCGTCGGGCGTCGGGAAGCTGGACGCCAGGACGTCGGGCGTCGAGAAGCTGGACGCCAGGACGTCAGGCGTAGAGAAGCTGGACGCCAGGACGTCAAGTGTCGAGAAGCTGGATGCCAGGACGTCAAGCGTCATGAGACTGGACGCCAAGACGTTAAGCTTTAAGAAAATGGACGCCAAGACGCCAGGCGTCAAGAGACTGGACGCCAGGACGCCGAGCGTCATGATAATATTTTGAAAGGCGTCGCTATTTCGGTCTTCGGACAATCGGAAAGAGAGAATGATGATATCCCACATTCTCCTGTGGATCCTATTGTAGAGATTTTCGACGAAGACCATATAAAAGGCCATCACCTTTCATCAGACTTGAAAAGACTTATGAAGCTATCTTCGGAAGTTTTCCAGAGAAATTTATCCCGACTGCTCCTCGTTCCCCACCTTCAGAATTTACTCTTGGAAAGGCATGTAAGAGGGCAGCATTTACGAAGATGGTTTTGCCCCGCTCGTCCAAGAGAGCGCTTAAAGTTATGAAGGAGTGGATGCTTTCAAAGAAGAAACAATGAAAGACAGCCTTTGCTTTTCCTCCAACCAAACTAGCTTCAAGGTCTAGCATTTAGTATCAAACTAGAGAATCGTTCGGCCTCGAATACCTGCCTCTTCCCAGGGAGAAGAATCTTGTTGACTCTTCTCGTCGAGTGGCCATGGGGAAAACGAAGTTTTGTTGGTCAACATCAGAGTTGGACCACCCCCTCAAAGGAATTTTTAAGGCCTTTGAGGTCTTTAATTCTGGACTGGACCCTGGGAGCTTTAGGAAGGAAGATGGAATTATTCAACACGACTGACATCGAAGAACTCATATATCTGATGTCGTGTATGGATAAAGGACTCGGAGATGGTTCCAACGAATTAGCTGCGCTTTTCTCAGCGGGAATCCTGAAGAAGAGGGCCCATCTTTGCTCTTTCCTGGCTAATGGGGTCACGTCCAGTCAAAAAATACCTTAGTTTTACCAGACCACTGAGCTGATTAACAGCTCTCCTAGGGCTGGCCCGAAGGATTAGACTTATTTTACGTGACTAAGAACCAATTGGTGACTTAGCAACGGGACCTACAGCTTATTGTGGAATCCGAACCACATTATAGCGAGAAATGAATTTCTATCACCAGAAATAAATTCCTCTAACTCTTCATCAGCTGGCCGCGGAAATTGAACTCCGCACACTGAATGACAGTCTGAAGCTCAACCGTTCGCCAACAAAGGGCTTCTAAGAGGGATACAAGATCCTTTTCCTGAGGAGACCCCCTCTAGCAGCAAGACCAATAGACCTTTCTGCCAAATGCAACGACAGAACCAAGGCAAAGGCTCTACAGCAACAAGTGTCTTTGATGTTGCAAAAGGAGGCCATAGAGAGAGTTCAAGATCCGAAATCCCCGGGATTCTACAATCCGTTATTCTTGGTCCCCAAATGCTCGGGGGGTTGGAGACCGGTGCTAGACGTGAGTGCACTCAACTTCCTTGTGCAGAAAACAAAGTTCGCTATGGAAACGATAAATCGGTTCTAGCAGCGGTCAGACAGCACGACTGGTTGGCCTCACTGGACCTCCAGGATGCGTGCTTTCACATCCCCTTGCACCCGAACTTCAAGAAATTTCTGAGTTTCGTCCACGGGAAAAGTTTTTTTCCAGTTTCGGGCTCTCTCTTTTGGCCTAAGCAGACGGGGCTGCCGTCTGGCGTCGGAGTCGAGACCTCTCAAGAGGAAGTTACCCCCTATTGAGGGACGTCATGATAAGACTTCACAGGCTCCAGGTTGTAGCCACGGGAGCAGCCCGGAGCTCTTCCCTTCCAGCTCCAAGGGTAGCTCTCCTACTAAGAGAAAACGTAGAAAGTCCTGCTTAGTCAGGATACCAGGCAGCAAGAGCGTGGTGGACGCTGTGCTGCCTTCCGTACATCCTCCTCTTCCTCCTTCGGATTGGTACTCGTCTGCTGAACCCTCTCCACGATCCATTATTGACGATGAGGAGGAAATAATTCCCGTACTTGAGGCTTCCCCAGCATGTCCCCAACAGCAGGAAGCCCCGCAGATAGCTTTACTGCAAAATATGCAGCAGACTTTGTCTTCTCTGGTGCAAGCGTGACAACCAGGTAGAGAGAAGAAGGATAACAGACATCCAACTAAAGCTTCTAGACGTCCAGAGGTTCAAGACGCTGAACGTAGTGAAAATGAAACTCTAGACGCGGGATGCACTGGCGTCAAGCATCTAGGAGTGAAACACCATGACGTCAAGCGTCAAGGCATTGGACGTCAGGACGTCAAGCGTCAAGCTATTAGAAGCCAAGACATGGAGGTAGCTCAGGACGCAAGATGCACTGGCATCAAGCGTCTAGCACAGATTTTCACAAGGATGATTGCCAATGTAGCAGGTTTTTTCTTCACACGAGAGACATCGGAATCTCCTTGTACTTAGACGACTGGCTCCTCAGAGCTCCTTCCCACACACGCTGCCTGGAGGATCTTCAGACCACGATTCAGGTATACGAAGAATTAGGTCTACTGATAAACAGAGAGAAATCTCAGCTGATCTCATCCCAAGAGGTTCTGTACCTTAGGATGAAGATTCAGAGTCAGGATTTTCGGGCTTTTCCTTCTGTTGCAAGAACGGGACAAGCCTTAAGAAAGTTTTAGGACTTTCTAAAGAGACAGACATGCTCGGCGAGGGAATGGATGAGTCTGCTGAGGACCCTTTCCTCGCTAGAACAGTTTATTTTCCTCTGGAAGATTGATTCTATGCCCGTTACAGTTTCATCTAAATCAGAACTGGGACAAGGAAATAGAACTGGAGACCAAGTGCATCCCCATTTCGGAACCAATAAGGCCGTATTTAGAGTGGTGGAACGACCCCGTCAAGCTCCAGGAGGGCCTTTTCTCTACATCAGAGGAACCCAGACCTAGTGTTGTTCTCCGACGCGTCGGATTCAGATTGGGGAGCAACACTAGGGAAAGAACAAGTTTCGGGCTCCTGGACCAGAGAGCAGGAGAAGTGAAACATCAACCAGAAGGAACTAACTGCAATCCTTCTAGCTCTCAGGGAGTTCTAACACACAGTGGAGAACAGAGAGGTGCAGGTCAACGCCTACAACACGACAGCGTTGGCCTGCATTAGCAAACAAGGGGGCACTCACTCCAGATCTCTATACGAGATAGCAAGAGAACTTCTTCTCTGGGCAAAGGAGAAGAATGTCAAACTAATAACCCGCTTTATTCAAGGGGAGAAAAATGTGTGGGTAGACATTATGAGCAGGAAAAATCAAGTCCTCTCAACAGAATCGACGCTACATCAGACGTCTTCAGAAGCATGTGGCGACTTTGGGGACGTCAGTGCATGGATCTCTTCGCCACAACGCGAACGAAGAGACTGGAAACTTACTGCTCTCCCTTACCAGATTCCGAGGCGACATACATAGACGGCGTTCCTGATGGACTGGTCCAATTTGGACGTGTATGCATTTCCCTTTCAAGATAATACACAGGGTACTGAAAAAATTTGTGTCACACGAGAGGACCGGAATGACCCTTGTGGCCCCTTACTGACCGACAAGAGATTGGTTCACAGAGGTACTGGAATGGATGGTGGACATCCCGAGTAGCCTACCTCAGAGAGTAGATCTACTCAAACAACCTCACTTGGAAAGATATTACCAAAACCTACAAGCGCTACTAGTAACTGCCTTCGGACTATCGGAAAACTCACAAGAGCTAGAAGTTTTTGGAAGGAGGCAGCTGGCGCTATCACAAAACAAGGAGGTTATCCATCATTAAGGTATACCAATCCAAGTGGGAGGTATCTAGAGGATGGTGCAAGGACAACCATGTGTCCTCTTCCAATATCTCTGTAACCCAAATTTGTATATAGAGAACTCACCAGCATGGAACCTAGACGTGGTCCTGAGGTTCCTCATGGGGAGTAGGTTCGATCCCTTACAGAGGACATCTTTAAAGGACCTCACCATGAAAACTCTTTTCTTGGTCAGTTTGGCCGCAGCGAAAAGAGTTAGTGAGATACATGCTCTCAGCAAGAATATAGATTTTAGACAAGGCAAGGCAATCTGCTCACTGCAACTAGGCTTCCTTGCAAAAAATGAATACTCATCACAACCCTGGCCCAGAACGTTCGAGATTCCGAATCTAACGGACATAACAGGGGGAGAGAGAGTCCTATTCCTGGTAAGGGCTCTAAGGCTCTACCTGGATAGGACAAAGGACTTAAGAAGGAATTCAGAAGGGCTTTGGTGCTCAGTCAAAAAGCTCTCTGTACAGATGTCAAAGAATGCTCTGTTTTATTTTATCAGACAGTTGATAAAAGAAGCACATATGGAATGTAGAGAGATAGACCACAAGATTCTGAAAGTAAAGACGCACGAGGTCAGGGCAGTAGCAACCTCTGTAGCTCTTAAACAGAACAGGTCCCTGCAGAGTATCTTGGACACGATCTTCTGGAGAAGCAAGTTAGTATTTGCCTCTCACTATCTAAAACAAGTCCAGACATTATACGAAGATTGCTATACGCTGGGTCCGTTTATAGCATCTAATTCAGTAATGGGAGAGGGGAATACCCCTACAATCCCATAAACCAATACCCTTTTTCTTACATTGGAATTGAGAATTTTTATGGTTGTTTGTGAAGACTGGACGCAGTCTTCCGCAATCATTGGGATGAAAGTTCCTTGGTAGCGCCCGGAACAAGGGTATTGAGAGGAGGTCTAGTCACATAGAGGTTATACACCGGTTGACAGCCCCTAGAGATTTTCAGCCCCCTGGGTGGATCGCTGGATCTCTTAAGGAATGCAGACATAATGAGGGGGAGTTCATTGAAGTCAGCTTCCTTAATCCAGGTAAGGACCTTAAGTTGGTTTATTAACCCTTAAGCAAATTCCAACGATGTTGGCTGTCTCTTGACCCTCCACCAAAGGTGTCAATCAGCTATATATATAACTACCAGGTAAGTTAGATGTTTAAAAATGATATTTTCATAATAAAATAAATTTTTGAACATACTTACCTGGTAGTTATATATAATTAAATTCCCACCCTCCTCCCCTCTAGAGACTAGGGGCATGGAAGATCTGAGGAATAGTTGGAATGGTTCCAGGTACCTGGGTAGAGGGCGCACAGGTGGTTCACCTGACTACCGATCGGCGATTGCCGCGAGTTTTTGAAATTCTGCCGTGACGTCAGGGACTTAAGCTATATATATAACTACCAGGTAAGTATGTTCAAAAATTTATTTTATTATGAAAATATCATATTTACTTAAATAAATTGTGATTTTAACATTTTTGATGGGGAAGGAAGAGGAAACACTTCTCTGTGCTGTCAGTGCAATTAGATTTATTTAGATAGGTTAAGACTGGAAGAGGCAAGATTAACCTTTATAAAACCAAGAACGTCTTTGTCAAAGAACATGATGTTTTCTGTGATGTATTTAATCAAGCTAGCACATGAGGAACTAGTTGCATACCTTTTACCTTTATTGAAGGTAAACATTCATAACGTAAGGGTGGTTGTGACCTAATTTAGTTTTATAATAAATTTGTTGCTTGAGGACGTGATTAATTTGGCACAGTAGAAATGCTGTTTGGTTTTTGCCACTCACTACCTTAAGGATACAGAATCGCATCCAAAAATGGTAAAGTCCTTAGTCTGCTAATAATAGCAGGGAAAGTCTTTTCCTGGACTGAAGAAGGAGCAGTCTATTAGGCTTTTTGCCTGAAATCCCGGTTTTTTATATTTTGGGGAGCGTGAAAGTACATATATTGTTTAGGAGCGCACGGTACCTTTATATCATAAAGGTTTTTTATTTTAGTTGACTCGTTTTTAGAGATTTTGGACCCTGGCACAAGGTCCCTTCATGATGCTTCTGTTTCATTTTGGGTGAATTGAAGCTGTTTTCTCCTAAGGCTGCTCCTCACTGCACACTTATGAGAGCCGTGCTCCCTAAATAGAATCCAGCTTCAGGTAGCAGTAAGATCCAGAAAGGATCCAAGATCAGGTCAGAATGTTTTGGGTTTCATGCAAGAAACCTTTAGCTTGATTAGCTGAGCAGATTTTGTCTAGTTGCACTACCTCTCAATAAAAAAAGTTTTCATAAAAGAATTTATTATTTGGATACTTGCCTACTGTTAAAGTAGACCTTGCTGAACTACTTAGTGGCAAGGGGAATTCTAACGAACTAAAACATTTGAAACACATCTGTTGGAGAACAGGTGTACTGAACCATCATCCTGGGTTAGGTCAGCCATTTGATCTTTTGTTTGAATGCTGACTTGCAGAGGTGTAACCTATCTTTGAGAATAGGTAAACATCCAAATAATAAATTTGATTATGAAAATTTAAAATTTATTATAAAAATATATATAATGCATGAAAACCTAAGAAAAAAATTGGTTACTGTATGTCATTTATACTGTGGGAAGAAGGAAACCCTTCCATTCTTTTTACCCCTTGGCCTAATTAAAAAAATGACCTGTCATGGAAAACTGACAATTTATAACAATATTCTTGTGACATGAATACTCATACTCTCTCTCTCTCTCTCTCTCTCTCTGCAGAGGAATTGTTAATGTGGTCATGGTGGGATGCATGAAAGCTCAGCTATAATTCTTTTGATTCCTCAAGTATAAAGATAGAAATTTAAAATTTTGTTTGTACATTGCAGAATGTAGATGGTGTTGGGCAGGAAGCAGGTGCTACTTACCCAACTGGTCATCCTAGAGAAACTGGACCTCAGGGACCTATTCGTCGTCACCCAAGAAGAGGTGGAGCCGAAGGTGGAGGTGCAGGAGCACCAGATGGAAGAGATGGGCCCCATCCTAGAGACCGTAGAGAGCAAATGCCTGTAAGTGATTTATTATTATTATTATTATTATTATTATTATTATTCGAAGGAAAGAGACCCTCTCTTAAACAGGTCTTATAAAAAGGATGGCTGCATTGTGCGAATTTATCTTATACAGTATCTTTTCTATTTTCCTTATAATTCGCTTTTCAGGCTCAGCCATGTTGGTTAGTAACTGGCCGATATTCATTTTCGAAAAAGGATAGTGTGTGGAATACAGGAAGTCTTTTATTGAAATATCCAATTAGAAATCCTTCATCGTCTGGATTCAGGTTCTACTTCAGGTACCGTCAACATGTTTCGACCAGCTCTTTGGTCATCCTCTGGACGTGGTTGAAAAAGATCTGGAGAAACAAGGTGCTGTAAATACCGACAAAAGCGCCTTGTTTCTCCAAATCTTTTTCAACCACATCCAGAGGATGACCAACGAGCTGGTCGAAACATGTCGACGGTACCTGAAGTAGAACTTGAATCCAGGCGACGAAGGATTTCTAATTGGATATTTCGATAAAAGACTTCCCGCATTCCACACACTATCCTTTTTTCAATATGAATATCGGCCAGTTGCTGACCAACATCACTGAGCCCGAAAAGCGAATTATAAGGAAAATAGAAAAGATACTGTATGAGATAAATTCGTACAATACAGCCATCCTTTTTAATAAGACATATATTATTATTGTATTATTATGATGATGATGAAAGGTAATTGCTTCCACAGCTGTTTTCAACTTTTTATGTATCTTTTCAGTTTTTTATTATGTTTCATCTTCCGGTTTTAGGTCATCATTTAGGTTTTGCTACTTAATTTAGATGTTCTGGTACAACTACATCAGTGACATATGAACTGGGTACAGAGTAATGTAACAAAAATCATAGGTCATTTGTCAAACAGTTGTATGTGAAACTTTCTAACAGGTTAACAGAATATAGGAAAGTATTGGTGTGCTTTTTTACAGTGAATATTGGAAAACTGGAGTTCACCATGCTATTTTAAGAAAATAAAAAGGTAGGGAAATTAAGAGGAGTAATCAGAATTTGAATGGAGCCTAGGTCACTATTACCTACAGTAGTACAGTGCTGAGAAGAGGGTCTGCTACTGAGTTTTTATTCAGTAGTAGACCCTCTGTTATACAGATCTTCATTATCTGGAATTCAACATTCTCTGACACAACTGGACCAGGAACCAAAGATTTATATATCAGTTAAAAAAAAAAAAAAACACTCCAATGGATGACAATGCTGCACAGCCTAAGGAAATGTTGGTAACATTGCTTACACTCATAAAGAGGCTGAGGAATGGTTTTGGCAGGTTTAGGAGACCTGGAAAAGTTCCCAAGGTGGGGGAGTTGGATGGCTGGGCACCCTCGGAGGGGGGTTGCAGTAATGGTGTTTGTTTACAAGAACTCACCCAGAGAGATTTGTTTTGGAAAGTGGGTAGAGAAGGGAAGGAGTTTACCTGGTTGGGGGGTGAGAATGCAGTGTGGGATGGGTGGCAGGTGTTTGACTACTTAGAGCTTTTTTTGTTTTATGTTTGTTCCTGCACAATATAGTATACAAACCGCTGGTCTTTACACAAGGAATATGTTTCAGTGTAGCTGGACAAGGCTGTTTAACTTCTTAACAAGGTGGTTAGGTAGTTAACTACTGGGTGCCGGGTGGGAGTCCCTCCCACCTGACCAGTAAGCATTCAATTAGGCTGTCACATTGTGCAGAGCTCTTGTGTTTCCCTCTACCCTGCCTGCCGTATTCCTTTGTTCTGGTCTGCTTTCCTGGTAGGATTGTTACCTTTCTGCTTGTGAAATATTGTCTTGTGCTTTGCTTGTGTTTGTGTGATATCAGTATGCAAACCCACAAATCAACTAAGCCAAAGGAGTGTAAGGCCTATAGTCAGCACAAATGGCCTGGTACCACCTTTAAGATCTCTGACCATTACTGCTCTTCTCTTGATGTTGACCCTCATGTCCTCTGCACCAGTTGCATAAGTGTGACAAGTGTTGTGACTGGTCACCAGTGCAATGGGTGAAGTACTCGCAGAGGAGGAAGTACAGGAAGGCAGCTCCCAAGGTGTTGTCCGGTGGTAACGCCCCGACTACACCATTGGTTGCTAAGCCTTCTAGTTCCTACCTTCTTTCCTTCCCCACCTCCTGCGAAACTTCCACGCTTTACCGTCACTTCTATGGGAGCAATCTCCCTTTCATTGTCTTTGCTTGCTCTGTCAGGTGGGAGTCGGCATTGAGGAGCTGGCAATCAGGACGACCTCTGCTCGCTCGTGGGGAGGAATCTCCGTTGGGGCGAGATGAGACTACCAACCCTAACCCGACTTCCTTTCCAGCCGTGGAGGAGACCGAGGATCTCCAGGAGACTTGGCTCTCTCTGGGTCTCTAAAGCGTGCCCTCGATGAAGAGTTTGCTCTGTCACCTGAGACCTTTCCCCCCTCCATATGGGACCACCTTGATGTGGTGAGGGCGCTCTTGAACCCCAGGAATTTGTTCCTGGGTTTGGAGTCCAAGAGTCTCATATGTTATTATATATTTCCTTAGACTAATTTTGTGGAATTTTCCACTTTTACTAAAATTTATTGGACCTGATAAGTAGGAAAAGATATAGCTGGGATTGGGTTTACATCTGAAGCTAAATAGTGGGAACTATGTAGCTCTTGGACCTGAGAGTTATCAGATTGATAGCTCATAGGTGGAACTATTCTTTAGGGCCAGACCATGGATTCCAGGGATGTCTGGTTGTAGGGATAGGACTCTCAGCATTCTATCTGGTTTGCCCATAACATGATTAGGGTGGGGATGATTGTATTCTTGTAATACTCTCAGTCCTAGCAAGCGGGTTTGTCTTACACTTGGGCCACTCTAGTCATGTTGTGCCATCCCCTGTGGGGTAGGGTAGGGTAGGGTAGGGACGCAGACATGTGGGAGTTGGTTCTTACTTGTGCCATTGGTGGAGGAATAGACTCCATGAAAGGCTGATAATATCTTTTTAAGGTTTTCAGCTTTATTTATTTTTTTTTTATACTTCAATCTTTATGCCTAGTAGTTTTAAAGATTTAAGTACCACTGGGCCCTTTGATGGTAGCGACTTGGCACAGTTGACAACCGCTGGAACCTCCTCTGACAACTTTCTCTGAAAAATCAGAAAAAATCCTATTGTAATTACACTGGAACCCTATGTTCCAATAAAAGGCAAAAAAAAAAAAAAAAAAAAATATCTTGACCCAACCTGGACTCGCTTCGACTCCCTCTTTGGAATTGGAAGTTGGTCAAGATTCCTGACTTTAGAAACAGAGAAGAAACTATCAGCATTGAAATTAGAAAACTTCCTGTTGAATCAACATCCAATGACTGAAATGCCATTCAGACAAATAAAAGAGCAGATGTGGTTGATGATTATATGTTAGTTTTATAAGTTAGTCATTATTTTATTTTTATTTTCTGCATTGATGAAGTGCATGGGCGTTACAAAATGCATAAAAAGAAAAGGGATTTTGACAGAGGAAAAATCTATTTCTGAGGAAGGTCCCGTGTCACCCGGTGAAATTCCATTACAGCACGAATTTCTAGGTATAACAATGCTAGATATACCAGAGAAAAGAGCTTTCAGGAAAGCTGGGGTTACTACCCCAGTCGATCGTCTTTTAGAAGACGTCGGTATAATGAAGGGTGAGTGAAATACCACTACCACGGAAATATACTCGAAAGATCTCTCCTTATCAAAACCCCGTAAAAAGAGCAGTGAGCCGTTACAGCTCCCACACTCAACACCCGCCAGGACGGCGACACCAGCGCCACCTACTTCATTCCATGCTAGCACTAACCCCAGACTTGGCATGTGCAAGTAGGGGAGTACTAGACTAGACAGGGAGGGTCACCGGGTGACACGGGACCTTCTCAGAAATAGATTTTCCTCTGTCAAAATCCCTTTTCTGAGTCCAGTCCCGTGTCAGCCGGTGAAATAGTGATAGAGAATCATGCCAAGACTGCTACTACTGGAAAAAAGGAGGGTAACCTGAAGAAAAAGCAAAATTGTAACGAAAATAACTTTAATTAAGGAATCTCTTCCATGAAGCAAGAATACTTAAAAGTAAGGTAACTTAATTTTAAGGCACACGAATCAACTTAACACTACAAAACACTGGAGGTCCCCGGTCTGATGGGGAAAAAACCTCAAAATCTTAAAATTACTTAAAAGTAGTGAAACATGAAATGTGCATAGAACAAGAAAAACAACCTTAAAACTATATATGTAAACTTAGGCTTAAACACGTAAGAGACAAGACTAATGAAAATAACACACACAATTATCCGGGGTACGTGGAGCCAAACAAAAACTGTCCAGTACCCCAAAGAAAACAATTATGGCTAGTCAGATTACAGTTTTCCATCATCAAATACAAATATCTCAATATGAAGAGCTAGGCAGTGAGGCATAAACAACCAGGAGAATAAGCAGAGAAGCAAATGAGGTAGGCGGGCGGGGGGGAAAAGGAAAGGATATAATTATTTAAGGTGGGGAGATGACACTTCCCACTGCTATAGTAGAATATTTCAGGGCTTGAGTGATTTTAAATAGTAGCGTTTAAACACTAGAGGTGATTTCCAACCCGTATATTTTGATAACTCTGAAAAGTCCATATTATGAAAATAATTAATAGAAGTAGCCACTGCTCGAATATCATGAACTTTAGGAACTGAGTCTGGGTTGGCTTGTTTAATGAAATACAGAATTTGTTGCCTTATACCATTAAGAGAAAGAGTACCACCTTTCTCCCTGATAAAAAAGAGGACCCGACTTACTCTGTGGAGTTCTTGAGAGGTAAGATTTAAGTGTATGGACTGGACATAAAGATTGATCTTGAGGAAGGGGCACCACCTTCCAAGGAGACCACCTGTCCTGTGGGTCTTCGTTCTTAGCTAAAACTCTAGGGTCAGGGGAGAGGAGGACTTCTCCGGATGGGAGGAAGTTAACAAAATTATCACCTCTAGTGAGAGCTGACAGCTCTGAAATTCTAGCACCTGAAGCCAAACTAAGTAAAAATAAGGTTTTCCTTAACAGATCCTGATAAGAGCAATGGAAGTTATCCAACTCTGATGCTAACTTAAGGACGTCATTGAGAAACCAAGTAACCGAATGTGGACGTGATACTGGTCTCAGACGAGCGCATGCTCTAGGGATGGATGAAAAATAGGAATCTGTAAGGTCGATTTTAAAGCCGTAAAGAAATACTTTCTTCAATGCCGACTTGACTGTAGTAATAGTGGCGGGAGCCAGACCTTTCTCAAACAGTGACCTAAAGAAGGAAACTCCTAAATTAGTCGTCATAATTTTGGCTTCAGATGCTTTCAGGAAGGAGGCTAACTTTTTGACTGCTGAGTCATATTGTCTAATAGTAGAATCTCTTTTATCTGATTCTAAAAACAGAGTATTGACAGGGTCAATGTTTGCTCCTTTTTGAGCTGCGAACTTTATAAAGTCCATAAAGCTAGGGCATCTTGAATCCTTGAGGAAGCTGACACAGTCTTGGTTTGTACTGTCTGGGTCAGAATGGGCTTGGGAATCCGAAGACTCCGCAAGCCCAGTTCCTGAAGGAGAGGGAACCAACTGCTCTTTGGCCAATAGGGGGCTACTAGAGCTGGTTGACCTTTGAATGTCCTTAGTTTGTGTAAAACTTTCAGCAGTAAATTTATTGGAGGGAACAGATAAATTCTCTCCCAATTGTTCCAATCTACTGTCATTGCGTCTGTGGCGAACGCCTGAGGGTCCAGGTTGGGGGCTACGTAACAGGGGAGCTTGAAGTTGCTCTCCGTTGCGAACAGATCCACTTGGAGTCCCGGAACCCGGCAAATCCATTGGAAAGATTCCGCATCCAGGGACCACTCCGTCTCCAATGGGGTGGTCCTGGACAGGGAATCCGCCACCACGTTCGGACACCTGCTAGGTGGGTGGCTGACAGGTGCCAACCGTGCTTGTTCACCAGGGAGAAGATAGCTACCATCACTTGGTTTACTCGACCTGATTTGGAGCCGCCCTGTTGATGCAATGAACTACCACTGCGCTGTCTAACACCAACCTGATATGAATCCGATTGGGAGGGCGGATTTTCTTCAGCGTTAGAAAGACCGCCATGGCTTCCAGGGTGTTTATATGGAACTGCTGAAACATTGTGGACCACGTTCCCTGTACTTTCTGTTTTGGTGAATATCCCCCAGCCGCTTAGAGAAGCGTCTGTGTGGATAACTAGTGCGGAGGGGGAAACTGAAGCGGAACTGTTTTGGACAGGCCCTTGACTGTGGTCCAAGGCCGCAGTCTTGTCTTTAAGATCCGAGGGATAGAGGAGACCTTGTCCCTGAGCTTGGTGTTTGCTCGACTCCGCCACACTCTGTTTATGTCTTTTAATTTGGCTTTCAAGAGCAGGTCTGTCACTGAGGCAAATTGGAGAGACCCGAGGACTCTTTCCTGGGACCGACGGGATGCTGACGGATTTTTGAGAAACCTCTTGGTGAGAGATGCTATCTCTTTCCTCTTGGAAGGAGGGAGAGATAACGTGTGGGAGGACAGGTCCCACTGAAGACCCAGCCACTGAAACCGAGACTCCGGAGTCAGGCGGGACTTCTCCCTGTTCAGCTGAAAACCCAATGACTCTAGGAAATTGGTGACTATGGACGTGGCTTCTTGACACTCCGGAACAGTTGGAGCCCAGATTATCCAGTCGTCCAGGTACGCTGCTAGGGAAATTCCTTGGGACCGGAGCTGCTGTACTACTGTATCCGCCAGCTTGGTGAATATCCTGGGTGCAATGTTCAGACCGAAGGGCATGACCCTGAAGGAGTAGGCTTGATTCCCGAGTCTGAAACCGAGGAACTGAGAGAAGTTCCGCGCAACCGGGACGTGATAATAAGCGTCTGAAAGATCGACAGTGGTGGTGACGGCTCCACGCGAAGTAGAGTCCGAACCTGAGCTACCGTAAGCATGCGAAACTTGTCGCATTTTATGTAGAGATTTAGACGCGACAGATCCAGGATCACTCTTTGCTGATCGGAGTCTTTTTTGGGGACAGTGAATAGCCTGCCTTGAAACTTTAGGTGCCTTGCTTTCTTTATTGCCCGTTTGTTGAGCAATTCTGTTACATAATCCTGTAGGATTGATGTGGGTGGCTGGTAAAATCTGTTTAGAGGGGGAGGATTCTTGATCCAGCTCCACCCTAGTCCCTTGGACACAATGCTGTGTGCCCAAGGGCTGAAGGTCCATTGGTCCCTGAACCAAAACAGGCGACCGCCTACCTGCGTTCTCTCAGTGGGAGGGATCGGGTTTGTTCCCTCTACCACGTCCTCTCCCCCTTGGGGTGGTGTTAGATCTTCCTCTGTGGGGGGCCTTGCCCCTTCCTCCCCTTGCAACCCTATTGAGGCCGTGAAAAAATCCACGGCCTTCATATGTAGGGTTGTATGCTGGTGAGGATACATAGGAGGGCGCCGCTGGTTGGACCAACACGTACTGTTGGGGTTGGGACTTAGAGGTAGATGGCTGGGCCACTGCCGAGACCGGGACGGCTTGAACCACCGCCTGATGGGGCCTCTTATGTCTCCTGAACCTTTTTCCTCCTCTCGTCTGGGGGCCGGCTGATTCTGGGGTCTTGCGCTTATAAGTGGAAATTCCCCAGCGAGCGCGCAGACTCTGATTGGCCCGTAGCCTCAGACATGACGGATGTAACCTCTTCTTCAGGGAAGAGGTTAGGTCCCCAGATTGAGCTTTTAATGAGCTTGTTAGGCTCGTGGCGGATTGTAGCGTCAGCAAAAATAAATTTTCTGCACTCCAGCCTAGCCATAATAAACTCATGCAAGTCTAACTGGAAGCTCGCCAGGAAAGACTTAGCTAGGACCTGGAAAAATGGTTCGTCCGAGCCGGAGACAGCAGTAGCCTCAGTAAGACAGCCGGAGCTCAAGGACCGGGCTAACTTAGTCCGGGTCTCAAACTCCGCCTTCAACAAAGATTCCGGCAGCTTAGGGAGTTGTTCGCTAAACTGCGTGGAAGCGCAAAGAGGGTCCAGCTTGCCTACAGTGAAAGTGGACGGGGCATCCACCCAGAACTCATTACTTCCTGGGAATACCAGGGAAGTAGGGTCTGTTTCCCTTAATTGAGGAAAGGGATTCCCGTCAAAGCATGCTCGGGCCGTAGCCAGAGCAACTTTGTCCATGCAAGGAGTGGGAAGATCTCCTCCCAGGGTGAACATCGTGAAATTGCCCTTGAAAGGGGTCAATTTTGTGTTCACTGCCTGCCACTCCGTCAGAGTGCGCAGGAGAGCCGACTGGGCCTGGTCTCTAGGGATGATGACAGTCTCCCTAGGTACCTTGTCTGACCGAATCCAGGCTTCTTCAGTAAGCCTCACGAAGCCAGGATAAGGGGGCAAGAGATCGGGGAAGAACTCCAACTCCTCCAACCGTCTCGTGCCCAGACCGTCAAGGTAAGTTTGCCATCATGTTGGATGGCCCGGAGTGCGAACCGCCAAGGGTTTCCGACATCAAACGGCGGGAGGTCCGCAGTGTCGGGGATAGAATACTGCGGTTCTGCCTTAGGTTGGCGAGCCAAACCTGCCAGTATATTGTCATAGTTGGCAAACTTATCTGAGATCTTCTCAAACCAGAATCTAGGTCCTCCGTGAACTTTTTGTATAGTTCAGTGGCAAGGGCCTCTGCATCAAAAAGAGGCTGGCGAGGAGGGCTTGGTTTTGCAGCCCTCTTACTCGCGCCCTTGCCGGAGGAACTAGATTTACTCCCGGAGGCTACCGGTCTTGAAACCTTAGCCTTCGACGGGGGGAAGGGCAATGCCTTCTTGGAAGTCGAGGACTTGTAGCCCTTCGCCTTCCATGAAGTCTTCAACTTGGGGATAGCAGACGGAGCTCTATCACCCAAAGAAGAAGACTTCACAAAACCTGAAAACGAAGATACAGATGAAGCAGGGGAGTCAAACAAAGGGGGGCCCGCCCCAATATCCTCACTTACCTCACCACTTACCACCTGGTCCTGCTCCGTATTCATTGGTTCCAAGTCGAGATTTAGGGCGGCAACATCCTCCGAGACCTCGGCGTACATGATGTCCACTTGAGGTGGCTGGGTCGCATCACGGATCTGTTGAATGATAGGGGTGGCAAGTTCTTCTGGCACTGCAGCTGCCACCCGTGCGCGGGGTAAAGCAAGTCCCTCAACCTGGCGTCGAGGGCGTAGGGCTTCCCCGACGGAACATTCCTGCCGAACCCAGCCACCCAGGCCCGGAGGGATTCCAAGGCAGACTTCTTGGAAGCTTCATCCGCCTGCAAAGAAACCTGCAGTTAGTCAGGAATGGAAAGTCAGACGGAGAATATAAACAACGTATCGCATGAGGAGCATGGACCGGAGGAAAGAAGACTTTCACTTACCGACTCGTCTTGGATGGTTGAGGAGAGAGCAAAGCAAACCTCACAGCCATCGGGGTGCCAAACAACCAGGTCGCCCAGTCGGACCGCA
This sequence comes from Macrobrachium rosenbergii, assembly GCF_040412425.1. NCBI lineage: Eukaryota > Metazoa > Arthropoda > Malacostraca > Decapoda > Palaemonidae > Macrobrachium > Macrobrachium rosenbergii. The sequence continues at coordinate 66,508,160 of NC_089752.1, forward strand.
CAACCAGCGTGGGTCCGCACACTACGTGCCCGTAGGGGTTGTTGAAGGAGGCGGTACACCCGGCTCCTCACAGCGAACAGTCTGTAAAGGTAAAAGTACATGAACCTCACACTCCAAGCAAAATAAAGTCGGCAAGGCCGAAACTCAACTACAACCGGAATACTCCGGCGGAGAAGAACTACCAACATAAACTGGGCCAATAAGCTTTAAATGCACAGAGTGGAAGGTAAGGATTCAGACCCGGAAGACTCCGGGAATGAAGGAACGAGAAACCAGGAACCAACCATAAGGGCTGCCAGCAAAATAACGGCAGAGCCCCCGGGTGTGGGACCGGAATCACGTATATGGTAAAACAAAATAATAATAACAATAATCAAAAATAACAATGATGGTAACACTCCGGAGACCGGAGGAGTCCGTTACGCTAGCGTGACATAGAATCATCCCACATTCACCTCCCCGCCGGAGAAACAAACGGGTAAAGGATCTATGTTCATAACATACGGCGGGGCCACACCTAAACCCTAACTTCGTAGCTCGGTGGGGAGATGAGAGGTATGAGACAGGATTCGAACACGCTCGAGCAAACGAACCACCCACCCCACCACGGCAAAGCTGGGGACGGTATGGGAGGGAGCGAATCCCTCTACCAATAGGAGGAGTCCCTGACTCGGAGAAAACGCCATCTAGCGTCACCCGCACGAGTCGCAAAGCTGAGGGGAGGGGGAGGGGGGGGGGGTAGTGAAGAGGAGTAGGCTACCGGAAGGGGAGAGGAGACAAGGAGAACATGACACCCGCTCAACTGCATCCTTCCTTCCAAATGAACTTGGAAGGGTAGCCTACTCCAGGGAGCTACACAGCCCAAAGCCCAACTCCTCCTAGGCGTAGCCTAATATAAACCTAACCTAGTATAGGTTAGGAAGGAGAAAGGGGTGTAAAAGGAGAGGAGGAACCAACAGGGAGAGAAATTTTGTGCCGAGATCCAACCAGGAACGAGTAGGGGATAAGTAGGCGACTAGCCTAGAGGAAACACATCCAAAGAACTCGATTCCCCCAAAATGGAGGAAGAGGACTAAGGGGCTCACTCTGACCCTAAAACGATCCCGGAGGAAACAGCAACCAAAACTCCCTCAACCTGATCTCCGCACCCAGGGTAAGGGATGGAGCCCACACTACAACCATCATATAAAAACAATCAAAATAAAATTACGTTCACAGGAAGCATAGCCTACCTCGGGGGGGAGGCCCACTAGAGGTAAACCACACAACCAAAAACAATAAATAAATAAATTAAAAATACTAAAACTAAAAGAAGAGCACCATCTTCAAGTATAACATAATAGCCTATGAGACTAAATGAAAAAGAACCCAACCTGGTGGGGGGGGGTACTTGGACGGAGCAACACCCTAAGAGAGGCCGACAGGCCAAAAATGCAAAACAAAAACTAAAATTGGAGGGGGAGCCACCGCACGGAACCACCAGGAAGGAATTCAAGGGCTAAAATCTATATATATAGCGACTAGGAGAAAACTCCAACCGAAAGAACAGAAGGAGTAAGCCTCATGATCGACATGGCTGACCGGGGGACGCCGTGGCGTCATAAGAAGATCCCCATATTTATGAAAATACGAGACCAAAACAGCCAAAAACAGATCAAAAACCCCACAAGAAGATGGTACTTAACTTAGAGATGGAAAAGGTGCTCGAAGCCATTGTAGGTGATGTAAAAACAATCCAAAAAGGGGACGAGCACACAAAAGAAGCGAACGTATCACGTGCTAGAAAATGGAATGAAGTAGGTGGCGCTGGTGTCGCCGTCCTGGCGGGTGTTGAGTGTGGGAGCTGTAACGGCTCACCGCTCTTTTACGGGGGTTTTGATAAGGAGAGATCTTTCGAGTATATTTCCGTGGTAGTGGTATTTCACTCACCCTTCATTATACCGACGTCTTCTAAAAGACGATCGACTGGGGGTAGTAACCCCAGCTTTCCTGAAAGCTCTTTTTCTCTGGTATATCTAGCATTGTTATACCTAGAAATTCGTGCTGTAATGGAATTTCACCGGCTGACACGGGACTGGACTCAGAAAGCACATGTTTAATTTTATAAGATGTTTTTATAACAAAGCATTCCTTATGTTTAAAAAGTATGTTATTGTTGTGACGTCATAGGAAGTGACGTCACAGGACGAAAATGGCGGGAGGGAGAAAAATGTAAAAAAACACGGGCGGGAGTGTTGAAAGAATGGTGGAAAGGTAGAGAGAGCTCTCTGAAGGTTAGGTCGATAATGGTTGGGTTGTAAGTCTGTGGTTTTTTTTGTCGTAAGCTGGATTGCATAGAAAAAAAAGAACAACCTGAACAGGTGAGTGGATCACATAATTGAATAATTTAAGGATAGGTTAGGCTAGCAAAATTTTCAGTTGATACAAACCTCAACAAAAAATCAATCAGAAAATTACTTAACTGTAAGAAATATTGATAATATAAAAGTACATATAGAAAAACATGACAATATGAACAGTGTACAGGGTACCATAGTACTTCCTAAAATCTTTAGATTAAGAACCAATAGAAAAGAATATATTGCTGGATTCCCTTAAAAAAAAGGTACAATAATGTACAAGATTGAAATATATACAACACAGCCAGTAGATGGAGTAATGGAAAAATGCTGAGAATAGCAAAGATAAAATTTGAAGGCCATGAATTACCCTTAAAAATTAAAATCTTGGGTCAGAGCAGAGAACTGAGACCATATGTTCCAAGACCGCTACAGTGCCAAAACTGTAGTACGTATGGACATACAAGGAAAAGTTGCCATAACACATCTATTTGTGCGCATTGTGCATCTGACAAACAAACCACACAATGGAGGTGTGGTGAACCAAAATGCGTGAACTATGGACAAAATCACCATGGAAGATCTACGGAGTGCATGTATTATATAGACAATACAGAATTAAAATTACTTCAAGAGAGGACAGGAATGCCTATAAAAGAGACCAAATTAGAAGTAATAGTTAGAGGAATGCATGATCCCGCTAGGAAACGAACGTTTTCCACTATAATAAGATGAAACAGTGAAACAAAAATGGAAATAGATAAGAGGAACAAAACCCTGGTAGATAAATCTCAAAGAAAAATAACCACTTTGCAAGGAGAAACTAATATAGCAAAGAACCAAGAAACATATACAGATGTATGCTCAAATTCCTTTGAGATATTAAGAGAAATGGAAACACTAAAAGATAATACAAGCACCACAGAAATATTAGAAGAAAGTCATGATGAATTAGAAGGTAAAGAAAAAAAAGAGGCCTTTAGAGGGAACTCCACCCAAGTGCAACAAAAAACCAACTATTATTAGAGATACCTCCATTAAACTAAAGACGGGAGACCTGAAGAAAGATCGTAAACCAAAAAACCAATGGAAACAGATACCCAGAATACCAAAGAAATAGTAGAGGAACAACCATTGACAAAAATTAGTATGTGCTGAGAGAAGAGATTACTCCATCACCAGTAATTGGTGCAGCAAGAGTAAGCAAAAAAAAGACACAGGAAAACACATGTGGATGTAATGAGTGTTTCATTGAACTGTGCAACAAAAACAAAAGCACAAAAAAGGACAGTTTAACAGACACTATACAAAATTTTATAAGAAACAGAAATAAAGAAACCACTAGTTTAGACACTCACAAAAAGGGCTGTATGTGCATTGGACACCTAATGTCTTATAAAGAAAAACAAATAAATGTTGTAAATAAAAGTTTAGAAAAAATGCAAATTGATGATCCACAAAAAGAAAATTACACGTGAACACAGTAATGTAACATTTTCATTAATTATATTATACAATGGAACGTACATGGTCTACAGACCAGATTACATTTGGGGGAAATACAACAATTACTAAGGGAATATGAACCAGTGTTATTATGTTTATAGCATGTCAACAAAACAATATCAAATTAGATAAATATACCTTAGTAGATACATCTAGAGAGAAAAAGTAAGTATACCTTAGTTTTACCAGACCACTGAGCTGATTAACAGCTCTCCTAGGGCTGGCCCGAAGGATTAGACATATTTTACGTGGCTAAGAACCAATTGGTTACTTAGCAATGGGACCTACAGCTTATTGTGGAATCCGAACCACATTATAGCGAGAAATGAATTTCTATCACCAGAAATAAACTCCTCTAACCCTTCATCAGCCGGCCGCGGGAATTGAACTCCAGCCCATCGAGCGACAGTCTGAAGCTCAACCGGCTCAGCTAACAAAGGGCTTACATCTAGAGAGAAGAAGGATATTTAGGTACTGCTATATATATACATAACAAAGTATGTTATGACAGCGTACCTGCAAACTTTACTGACTTGCAAATATCAAGTATTAAAATACGAATAAAAAATAATTACATAATTTATGCTAGCAACCTAATAAAAATTACGACATTGATAAACTTACAGATTTACTTAGCAATACCAAGGACCTACATTGATAGTAGGTGATTTTAATGCTCACATCCCAATATGGGACTGTAATTGTACAAACTCAGATAGAACAGGGAATAAAATAGAAGATTCAGACGACATGTGCTGTATAAGTGACGACGAGATTAGCACAGATTTTTCAAAAACACATAGAACATTTTCCTCAGTAGACTTAACTGTATGGACAACAAGTATAGTAAACAGATTAGATTGGAATACAGTTGATGACTTGAACACCAGTGATCATTTCCCAATATTAATTTCCTTATTGCAAAATAATTCTGCAAAACATGTCCTTCACTGTAACATTTATAAAGCAGATTGGGAGCGATATGAAATGCACACTAGCAATATCCCACCATTTGAATATTTAAAAGACCATTATGAAACTATTAAGTTTCTTCTTGATTTCATTATAAATGCTGCTGATAAAGCAATACCAAAATCAAAACCCCATCCAACAAAACACAGAGTTCCATGGTGATCCGATAAGCTAACAGAATTTTAATAAATATAAAACACTCAGTAGGGAGACGATTAGATAATTTGAATAGGAAGTTCAGTAAAATGAATAAAACATTACCAATATTAGAAGGAACATTACAAAAAATGACTATATTATTGCTAGAAATTGATACATTAAAACCTCTATACAACAAATATCTGCAAAATTTAAAAAGGAAGTAATTCAAGGAAGAATCATTTCATGGAGGAAATACATATCAGATCTCTCTAGTCATCATCTTCTTTCTCTGGATCTTTTCCCACTTCTATGTGGGGTCAGTGTTTCTGACAGCTTTCCTCCACCTGGCTCGGTCAAGCACATCGTCCTCTGACAACTGTTTGTCTCTAACTACATCCATCCACCTTTGCTTTGGTCTTCCTCTTGCTCTACTACTAGGCACCTCCATCTGCATCGCTCTCCTCCCTGCATATGTCTCATAGCTTCTCATCACATGGCCATACTACTACAGTCTTCTTTCCTGGGCCTTCTTTGATAGTTCAACGACTTTAGTAGTTCCTCTTATTCTTTCATTTTTTATCCTGTCCATTTTTGTTACTCCACACATCCATCTGAGCATTTTCATCTCTACTGCATCCAATTTCTTCTCTTGCACTGTCTTTACTGGCCATATTTCTGCTCCATTCATCAAGGCTGGTCTCACTACTGTCTTATACACTCTTCCTTTAACCTTTATATTGATTCTGTGGTCGCACGAGAACCTAACAACCTTCTCCAATTTTCCATCCAGCCTGCACACTGTTATTTGTACATCCAAATTTCCATCATCAGCCACTGTTGAACCAAGATACTAAATTTTTCTACTTGGTTCAACCTTGTCCCTTCCATACTAATCTCGGAGTCTTGATCTTCATTAAAATTTAGGTATTCAGTCTTCTTCCTACTGATCTTTAAACCTCTTTCTTCCAGTACCTTCCCCCATTGCTCTAGTTCCTCTGCTGGTGCTGCATAACACAATGTCATCAGCAAACAACATGCACCGTGAGGATTGATCTCGTTATTCCTTGAGATAGCACATCCATTATCAGGTCAAAAAGATATGGACTTAAAGCAGATCCCTGTTGTAAACCTACTCTTACTGGTATCCATTCAGTTAACCAAACACTGCTTCTAACCTGCATTTTTGCTCCATACATATCTTGGACCAACTTCACGTACTTCTCTGGTGTTCCCTTTACTCACATGCACCGCCAAACCTCTTGGCGTGGTACTCTATCTTAAGCCTTTTCCAGATCTATGAATACTATGTGCAGTCCCTTCTGATTTTCCCGGTGTTTTTCCATCATCTGTTGGAGGGCAAACACTGCATCTCATCTGTCATTCCTCTTCGTGGCATGAAACCAAACTGTTCTTCACCTACATATGTTTCATCTCTAATTCTTTGATCCATTATTCTTTCCCAGATTTTCATGGTGTGAGACATTAACTTTATTCCTCTATAGTTTACACAATCCTGGATGTCACCCTTCTCTTTATAGATAGGCACAATAAAGCTTTCTCTCCATTCTTTTGGTATCTTTTCCTGACTGTATATTTTCTTTGCTAGGTCCCACAGCATGTCTATTCCTTCATCTCCCAGGCTCTTCCACACCTCTGCAGGAATTCCATCTGGCCCTATTGCTTTACCATTTTTCATCTTCATTAGTACCTTCTTTACTTCTTCCTGCTAATAGTATGTGTCATACCAAGGTTCTAGGATCCATCTTCAAAGATTTTTCTAGGGTTTTCTTCATTTATCAGGTGTTCATAATATTCTTTCCACCTCTTCTTTGTCTTATCCTCATTGCATAAAACACTCCATTCCCATCCTTAACCTGTTTTATATGGGAGTAGTCTTTGGTGTTCTTGTCCCTCGACTTTGCAATTCTGTGGATTTTTCTCTCCCCCTCAGGTGTTTCCAGTTCTTCATACATGTCATCTAATGCTCTTGCCTTTTCTTGTGCAACTGCCTTCTGCACTTGTTTCTTGTCTTTGGTACCTCTCCTTGTCCTCTTGCTGTCCATACTTTTCCCAGATCTTTTTTGCATCTTTTTTGGCTTTCACCACCTCTTTCACTTCATCATTCCACCTCCAGGTTTGCTTATCATTAGGAGGTTTCTTTCAAGATGTCTTTCCCAGCACTTCTCCACCCACTCTCTTTATCACCATACTGTTGTGATTCCACCATTCTTGCACCCCCTGTAGCAGTCTAACTTCCCTCAATAGTCTCTCCTTAAATTCTTGCCTCGCTTCCTCCCCTTGTGTCAGCTTCCCCCACTTGATTGTTGATGGAGCACGTGCAAGCCTACTTTTTACTGTGTTCTTTGTTTCCAAGTCCATTATCACCACCCTGTGCTGTGCTGCCACACACTCTCCATTTAAAATTTTACAATTTCTCACCTCTGTCAGATGTGATCTTCTGCACATGAGGAAGTATATTTGACTTTCTCTTGCTCCACTCTTGTATGTGATGTACTGGTTTCCTCTTTTCGAACTACTTGTTGACAATAGCCAAATCAAATGACACAGCGCAGTCCACAACTCTCTCTCCCTAGTCATTTCTCTCTCCCACCCCCCAGCCATCATGCACCCTCTTAATACCCTCTCTGGTCCTTCCTACATGTCCATTCAAATCTCTCTTCTGCTGGTATTTCACTCAACTGTTGGTCCATTTCCTTCCAATATGCCATTTTCTCAACTTCATCACATCTTGCTTGAGTGGCATAAGCACTCACGATGTTGACTGTTTTTCCATCTAGGCACAGTTTCACAACCATTGCTCTGTCACTTGCCCTCTTCATGCTTATTATGCTGTCTTTTAAGGTTTTTGATAGAATTATTCCCACTCCATTTCTACCTTCTTTATTTGTTCCACTATATAGCAATTAACCCTTAAACGCCAAGCCTCTATTTACAAAAGTGTCTGCCGTATGCCAGCGGTGTTCGGGAGTTAGCGAATAAAGCGGAAAAAGGTTTTTCAAAAAATCACAGCACGCTTAGTTTTTAAGATTAAGAGTTCATTTTGGCTTTTTTTTTGTCATTGCCTGAAGTTTAGTATGCAACCATCAGAAATGAAAAAAATATCATTATCATATATAAATATTGAAATATATGACAGTGCAAAAAAAAATTTTCATATATAATTGTATACAAATCGCGCTGTGAGCAAAACGGTTAAAGCTAAGGAGTTATTTTTCTTCGTTGTGTTGTACACTAAATTGCAATGATTTTGGTGTATAACAAATTGTAAAACGATCAAAGCAACACAGAAAAATAATATTATCACAAAATGATGCATGAATTCGTAACGCACGGATGTAAAAAAAATGTTTTTTTTAAAAATTCACCATAAATTGAAATATTGTGCTAGAGTCTTCTCGTTTATTGCAAAATGAAGGTAATTGATTGAATATTACTAGACTGTAAGTGTTTTAGCTTACAATTGCAGTTTTCGACCATTTCGGTTGAGTTAAAGTTGGCTGAAGGTCGAATTTTGTCTATTTATCGTGATTTATATGAAAATATTTCAAAACATAAAAACTACAACCATGAGTTATTTTTTGTTGTATTCTACATGAAATTGTACACATTTTCATGTATAACACTTTATGTAACGCCTAATAGAAAATGGTGCAAAAATTATGACAAGGTGACTAAAGAAATTCTGAGATTTTCAGCTGAGTTACCGCGCGCGGACGTAAGGAAAAAGTTTTTTCATAAATTCACCATAAATCGAAATATTGTGCTAGAAACTTCCCATTTGTTGAAAAATGAAGGTAAATGATTGAATGTTGCTAGAATGTAAGAGTTTTAGCTTATAATTGCATTTTTTTACCATATCGGTCGAGTCAAAGTTGACCGTAGGTTGAAATTTTGGCACTTATCGTGATTTATATGAAAATATTTCGAAAATGATCAAACTTACAACCATGAGTTATTTTTTTTTGTACTCTACATGAAATTGCGCACATTTTCATATATAACACTTTATGTAACGCCTAATAGAAAACAGTGCGAAAATTACGACAAGGTGACTAAAGAAATTCTGAGATTTTCAGCCGAGTTACCGCTTGCGGAGGTAAGGGAAAAGTTTATTTCAAAAATTCACCATAAATCGAAATATTGTGCTAGAGACTTCCCGTTTGTTGCAAAATGAAGGTAAATGATTGAATGTTACTAGAATGTAAGAGTTATAGCTTACAATTGCGTTTTTCAACCATTTCGGTCGAGTCAAAGTTGACCGTAGGTTGAAATTTTGGCAGTTATCGTGATTTATATGAAAATATTTCAAAACTGATAAAAGCTACAACCATGAGTTATTTTTTGTTGTATTCTACATGAAATTGCACACATTTTCATATATAAAACTTTATGTAACGGCTAATATAAAACGGTGCAAACATTACGACAAAGTGACAAAAGAATTTCTGAGATTTTCAGCCGAGTTACCGCGTGCGGACGTAAGGAAAAAGTTTTTTTCAAAAATTCACCATAAATTGAAACATTGTGCTAGAGACTTCTCGTTTGTTGCCAAATGAAGGTAATTGATTGAATGTTACTAGAATGTAAGTTTTAGCTTACAATTGCGTTTTTCAACCATTTTGGTCGAGTCAAAGTTGACCGAAGGTTGAAATTTTGGCACTTATTGTGATTTATATGAAAATATTTCCAAACTGATAAATCGTGATTTATATATATGAAAATATTTCCAAACTGATAAAAGCTAGAACCATGGGTTATTTTTTGTTGCATTTTAAATGAAATTGCGCACATTTTCATATATAAAACTTTATGTAACGGCTAATATAAAAAGGTGCAAAAATTACGACAAAGTGATGAAAGAATTTCTGAGATTTTCAGCCGAGTTACCTTGCGGACGTAAGAAAAAAGTTTTTTCAAAAATTCACCATAAATCGAAATATTGTGCTAGAGACTTCCAATTTGTTGCAAAATGAAGGTAAATGATTGAATATTACTAGAATGTAAGATTTTTAGCTTACAATTGCGTTTTTCGACCATTTCGGTCGAGTCAGATTTGACCGAAGTTTGAAATTTTGGCACTTATCGTGATTTATATGAAAATATTTCAAAACTGATAAAAGCCACAACCATGGGTTATTTTTTGTTGTATTTTAAATGAAATTGCGCACATTTTCATATATAAAATTTTATGTAACGGCTAATATAAAACAGTGCAAAAAGGGATTTTGACAAAGGAAAAATCTATTTCTGAGAAGGTCCCGTGTCACCGGTGAAATTCCATTACAGCACAATTTCTAGGTATAACATTGCTAGATATACCAGAGAAAAAGAGCTTTCAGGAAAGCTGGGGTTACTACCCCAGTCGAGCGTCTTCTAGGAAGGCGTCGGTATAAGGAGGGGTGAGTGAAATACCACTACCACGGAAACCTACTCGAAAGATCTCTCCTATCAAAATCCCGGAACAGAGCGGTGAGCCGTTACAGCCCCCACACCAAACACCCGCCAGGACGGCGACACCAGCGCCACCTACCTCATTCCATGCTAGCACTAACCCCAGACTTGGCATGTGCAAGAGGGGGAGAGTACTAGGTGATTCAGGGAGGGTCACCGGGTGACACGGGACCTTCCTCAGAAATAGATTTTCCTTTGTCAAAATCCCTTTTCTGAGTCCAGTCCCGTGTCAGCCGGTGAAATCGTGATAGAGAATCATGCCAAGGCTGCAACTACCAGGAAAAAGAAATGGGGGGTAATCTGAAGAAAAGGCAAAAGTTTTACCAAAATAATTTTAATTAAGCAATCTCTTCCGTGTAGCAAGAATATTAAGACTAAGGCATACTAAATCTAAGGCACATCAAAAAACTTAATACTATGAAACATGGGGAGGTCCCGCACACGACGGAGAAGAAGCCCCAAAAAACCTTAAAATTACTTAAAGCAAGGTGAAACATGAAAAGCGCACAAAATAACTGCAAATATAACCTTAATACTATACACGTAAACTTAGGCTAAACACGTAAGAGACAAAATCAATGAGCATTAACATATACATATATCTGGGGTACGTGGAGCCAAATAAAAACTGTCCAGTACCCCACCAGAAAAACAATCATGGCATGTCAGATTACACTTTTTCCATCAACAGATACAAGAAACATCAATATGAGGAGCCAGGCAGTGAGGTATAATCAACCAGGAGAATAAGCAGAGAAGTAAATGAGGCAGGGGGGGGGGGAAAGGAAAGGATAAGGATATGATTAATTAAGGTGGGAGATGACACTTCCCACAGCTATGGTAGAAAATTTCAGGGCTTGAGCGATTTTTAAATAGTGGCGTTTAAACACTAGAGGTGATTTCCAACCCGTAAATTTAGATAACTCGAAAAGTCCATATTATGAAAGTAATTAATGGAAGTAGCAACTGCTCGAATATCATGAACCTTGGGAACTGAATCTGGGTTGGCCTGTTTAATGAAATATAGAATTTGTTGTCTTATAGCATTTAGTGAAAGAGTACCACCTTTCTCCCTGATAAAAAGAGGACCCGACTTACTCTGTGGAGTTCTTAAAAGGTAAGATTTAAGTGTATAAACTGGACATAAAGACTGGTCTTGAGGAAGGGGCACCACCTTCCAAGGAGACCACCTGTCCTGTGGGTCTTCGTTCTTAGCTAAAAATCTAGGGTCAGGGGAAAGGAGGACCTCTCCAGACGGGAGGAAGTTCACATAATTATCACCTCTAGTGAGAGCCGACAGCTCTGAGATTCTAGCACCTGAAGCCAAGCTAATCAAAAATAAAGTCTTCCTTAACAGATCCTGATAAGAGCAATGAAAGTTATCCATCTCTGATGCTAACTTGAGGACGTCATTGAGAAACCACGTAACAGACTGTGGGCGTGATACTGGTCTCAGACAGCGCATGCTCTGGGGATAGATGAAAAGTAGGAATCTGTAAGGTCGATTTTAAAGCCGTAAAGAAATACTTTCTTTAATGCTGACTTGACTGTGGTAATAGTGGCTGGAGAGCAAGGCCTTTCTCAAACAATGATCTAAAGAAGGAAACTCCTAAATTAGCTGTCATGATTTTGGCTTCAGATGCTTTTAGGAAGGAGGCTAATTTTTGACTGCTGAGTCATACTGTCTAATAGTAGAATCTCTTTTATCTGATTCTAAAAACAGAGTGTTGACAGGGTCAATGTTCGCTCCTTTTTGGGCTGCGAATTTTATAAAGTCCATAAAACTAGGGCATTCTGAATTCTTGAGGAAGCTGACACAGTCTTGGTTTGTACTGTCTGGGTCAGAATGGGCTTGGGAATCCGAAGACTCCGTAATCCCAGTTCCTGAAGAAGAGGGAACCAATTGCTCTTTGGCCAATAGGGGCTACTAGGGCTAATTGACCTTTGAATGTCCTGAGTTTGTGTAAAACTTTCAGCAGTAAATTTATTGGGGGAAAAGATAAATCTTCTCCCAAATGTTCCAATCTACTGTCATTGCGTCTGTGGCGCACGCCTGAGGGTCCAGGTTGGGGGCCACATAACAGGGGAGCTTGAAGTTGCTCTCCATTGCGAACAGATCCACTTGGAGGCCCGGAACCGGCGGCAAATCCATTTGAAAGATTCCACGTCCAGGGACCACTCCGTCTCCAACGGAGTAGTCCTGGACAGGGAATCCGCCACCACGTTCCGTGCACCCCGCTAGGTGGGTGGCTGACAGGTGCCAGCCGTGCTTGTTCGCCAGGGAGAAGATAGCAACCATTACTTGGTTTACTCGGCCTGATTTGGAGCCGCCCCTGTTGATGCAATGAACTACCACTGCGCTGTCAATACCAACCTGATATGAATCCGGTTGGGGCGGATTTTCTTCAGAGTTAGAAAGACCGCCATAGCTTCCAGGGTATTTATATGGAACTGCTGAAACATTGTGGACCACGTTCCTTGTACTTTTTGTTTTGGTGAATATCCCCCAGCCGCTTAGGGAAGCGTCTGTGTGAACAACTAGTGCCGGAGGGGGAAATTGAAGCGGAACTGTATTGGACAGGCCTCTGACCGAGGTCCAAGGTCGCAATCTTGTCTTTAAGATTTGAGGAATAGAGGAGACCTTGTCTCTGAGCTTGACATTGGCTCGACTCCGCCACACTCTGTTTATGTCTTTTAATTTCGCTTTTAATAGCAGGTCTGTCACTGAGGCAAACTGAAGAGATCCAGGACCCTTTCTTGGGACCGGCGGGATGCTGATGGATTTTGAGGAATCTCCTGGTGAGAGATGCTATCTCTTTCCTCTTGGGAGGCGGAAGAGACAGCGTGTGAGATGACAGATCCCACTGGAGACCCAACCACTGAAACCGGGACTCCGAGTCAGGCGGGACTTCTCTCTGTTCAGTTGAAAACCTAGCGACTCCAGGAAACTGATGACTATGGACGTAGCTTTCTGACACTCCGGAACTGTTGGTGCCCAAATTATCCAATCGTCCAAATATGCTGCTAGGGATATCCTCGAGACCGGAGTTGTTGTACTACCGTGTCCGCCAGCTTTGTGAATATCCTGGGCGCAATGTTCAGACCGAAGGGCATGACCCTGAAGGAGTAGGCTTGATTCCCGAGTCTGAAACCGAGGAACTGAGAGAAGTTCAGCGCAACCGGGACGTGATAATAAGCGTCTGAAAGATCGATAGAGGTGGTGGCGGCTCCCGCGCGGAAGTAGAGTCCGTACTTGAGCTACCGTAAGCATGCGAAATTTGTCGCATTTTATGTAGAGATTTAGACGCGACAGATCCAGGATCACTCTTTGCTGATCGGAGTCTTTTTGGGAACAGTGAATAACCTGCCTTGAAACTTTAGGTGCCTTACTTTCTTTATTGCTCGTTTGTTGAGCAATTCTGTCACGTAATCCTTTAGGATTGATGTGGGTGGCTGGTAAAACCTGGTTAGAGGAGGAGGGTTTTGATCCAGCTCCATCCTAGTCCTTTGGACACAATGCTGTGTGCCCAAGGGCTGAAGGTCCATTGGTCCCTGAACCAAAACAGGCGACCGCCTACCTGTGTTCTCTCAGTGGGAGGAGGCGGGTTTATTCCCCTACCACGTCCAGGTCTTCCCCTTGGGGTGGTGTTGGGCTTCCCTCTATGAGGGCTTTGCCTCTTCCTCCCCTTGCAACCCTATTAAGGCCGTGAAAGTAACCACGGCCCTCATATGTGGGGTTGTGCGCCGGTGAGGCCACATAGGAGGGTGCAGCTGGTTGGACCAGCACATACTGTTGGGGTGAGCCTTGGAAGTAGAAGGCTGTGCTACTGCCGAGACCGGGGCGGCTTGGACTACCGCCTGATGGTGGGGCCTCTTATGCCTCCTGAAGCGTTTACCTCCTCTCGATTGGGGGCCGGCCGATTCTGGGGTCTTACGCTTATAGGCAGAAATGCCCCAGCGAACGAAGACTCTGGTTGGCCGTGTAGCCTCGGCCATAACATTCGTGACCTCCTCTTCAGGGAAGAGGTTAGGTCCCCAGATCGAGCTTTTAACGAGCTTGTTAGGCTCATGGCGGATAGTCGCATCGGCAAAGATGAACTTCCTACATTCCAGTCTGGCCATGATAAATTCAAATAAGTCAGACTGGAAGCCAGCCAGCAAGGATTTAGCCAAAACTTGGAAGAATGGCTCGTCCGAGCAGGAGGCGGCAGTAGCTTCCGTAAGGCATACGGAGTTCAAGGACCGGGCTAACTTAACCCGAGCATCAAACTCCGCTTTCAATAAAGCTTCCGGCAGCTTGGGGAGCTGCTCACTGGTGCGTGGAAGCGCAGAAGGGGTCCAGCTTCCCGACCGTGAAAGTGGACGGGGCGTCTATCCAGAACTCATTACTTCCTGGGAATACCAGGGAAGTAGGGTCTGTCTCCCTTAGCTGTGGTAACGGATTACCATCGAAGCACGCTCGGGCCGTAGCCAGAGCGACTTTGTCCAAGCAAGGGGTGGGTAGGTTGTCTCCCAGGGCGAACATAGTAAAGTTGCCCTTGAAAGGAGTCAACCGTATTGTCTGCCTGCCACTCCGTCAGAGTGCGCAGAAGAGCCGACTGAGCTTGGTCCCTAGGGACGATGACAGTCTCCCTAGGAACCTTGTCTGACCGAATCCAAGCTTCCTCCGTAAGCCTCACGAAGCCTGGGTAAGGGGGCAGGAGATCGGGGAAGAACTCCAATTCCTCCAACCGTCTCGTGCCAAGACCATCAAGTGTCAGCTTGCCATCATGTTGGATGGCCCGGAGTGCGAAGCGCCAAGGGTTACCGACATCGAACGGCGGGAGGTCCGCAGTGTCGGGGATAACATACTGTGGTTCGGCTGGGGTGGGTGAGCCATTCCGCCAGTATGTTATCATGACTGGCCAACTTCTCTGAGATTTTATTAAATCTCGAATCTAGGTCCTCTGTAAACCGCTTATAGAGCTGGTTGGCAAAGGCCTCTGCGTCGAAAGCAGGTTGGCGAGGAGGGCTTGGTTTTGCAGCCCTCTTACTCGCGCCTTTGCTGGAGGAACCAGACTTGCTCCCGGAGGCTACAGGTCCTGAAACCTTAGCCTTCGACGGGGGGAAGGGCGATGCCTTCTTGGAAGTCGAGGACTTGTAGCCCTTCGCCTTCCATGAAGTCTTCAACTTCAACTTGGGGATAGCAGACGGAGCTCTATCACCCAAGGAGGAAGACTTCACAAAACCTGCGAAAGAAGAAATGGATGAAGCAGGGGAGTCAAATAAAGGGGGGCCCGCCCCAACAACCTCACTTACCTCACCACTTACCACCTGGTCCTGCTCTATATTCATCGGTTCCAGGTTAAGATCCATGGCGGCTACATCCTCCGAGACCTCAGCGTAGAGGATATCCGCTTGGGGTGGCTGGGTCTCATCCCGGATTTGCTGGATGATAGGGGTGGCCAGGTCTTCAGGCACTGCGGCCGCCACCCGTGCGCGGGGTGAGAGCAAGTCCCTCAACCTGGCGTCGAGGGCGTAGGGCTTCCCCGACGGAACGTTCCTGCCAAACCCAGCCACCCAGGCCCGGAGGGATTCAAGGCAGACTTCTTGGAAGCTTCGTCCGCCTGTAAGAAAACCAACAATTAGCTAAGAACGAAAACCATTCCGGGAACCTCATAAACAATATACAATATGAGGAGCATAAAGCAGGAGTAATTTAAAGACTGTCACTTACCGACTCATCCTGGACAGTTGTGCAGAGAGCGAAGCAAACCTCACAACCATCAGGGTGCCAGACAACCAGGTCATCCAGTCGGACCGCACAACCAGCGTGGGTCCGGCAAACTACGTGACCGTAAGGTTGTTGGAGGGAGGCGGTGCACCCCGGCTCCTCACAGCGAACAGTCTGTAAGTAGAAAAGTACATGAACCTCCCACCCTAAGCAAACTAAAGCTGGCAAGGCCGGGAAACTCAACTACAAACCGAATACTCCGGCGGAGAAGAACTCCTTATCATAAACTGGGCCAATAAGCTCCAAATTACATAGAGTGGAAGGTAAAGGTTTTCAGACCCGGAGTACTCCGGGAATGAAGAAAGAGAGACCAGGAACTAACCATAAGGGCTGCCAGTAAAATAACGGCGGAGCCCCCAGGTATAGGACCGGACTCACGTATATAATATATAATGAATTAAGGAGAGTACTCCTGTAGATAAACAGACTTATCTAAAAAACAAAAACAAAAATAATAACAGTAACAAGTGATGGTAAAAACTCAAGAGGACGGAAGGATCCGCTCCTCTATAAAATGAAAAACCTTCCGCCCTTACTTCCCTGCCGGAGAAACAAGACGGGTAAAATGCTCGTATGTTCATAACATAGGCTGAAGCAAAATATTTTACCGTATCAACGTAACCCGACGGGAGGCGAGAGGAATGGATAGTGACTCGAACACGTTCGAGTAAACGAACCACCAACCCCAATACAGCGATGCTAGGGACGATATGGGAGGGAGCGAATCCCTCAACCAACAGAAGAAGTCCCTGAACTCGAGAAAACGCCATCTAGCGTCACCCCGCACGAGTAGAGCAAGGCTGGAGAGGAGGAGGGGAGGGGGGAGGAGTAGGCTACCAGAAAGGAACAGGAGACGGGGAGAAACTCACCCGCTCAACTGCACCATACCTCCCAGACAATGAATCTTGGAAGGGTATTTATGACTGGAAGCAACGCAACCCGAAGCCCGACTCTACCTAGGCGAAGCCTAATATGGACCTAACCTAATATAGGCTAGGAAAAGGAGGGCAGAAGGGAGGAGGAAGCAACAGGGAGAGAAATTTTGTGCCGAGAACCAACCGGGATCGAGAATGGCGGGCAAGGGGGCGACTAGCCTAGAGGAAACACATCCAAAGAACTCGATTCCCCCCAAATGGAGGAAGAGAACTAAGGGGCTCACTCTGCCCATCGAAAAACGATCCCGGAGGAAACAGCAACTAAAACTCCCTCAACCTGAACTCCCCACCCAGGGCAAGGGGATGGAAGCAAACAAGCCTACTCCACAAAATAACCATCACACATAAAAAACTAAAATGTGCTCAACAGAGAGCGTAGCCTACCACGGGGAAGCGGTTAGATCTGAGGCTGCCGCCAGCACACCGAGGTAAACCACCCAATAAAATAATAAAAATAAAACTAAAAGAGAGCACCATCTTCAAGCAAAAATTAATAGCCTAGCAAGACCAAAAATAAACAGGAACCCAACCTGGAGGGTACCTAGGCAGGGCATCACTCCCACAAAGGCCGGTGGGCCAATTGAACGTAATTCATAAGGGGGAGCCACCGCAAGGAACCACCAGGAAGGGAACCAAGGGGGCAAAATCTATCTATAACGACGAGGAGACAACTCCAACTGAAAAGAACAGAAGGAGTCGCCTCATGATCGACATGGCTGGCGGGGACGCCGTGGCGACATAATAAGATCTCAATATTTATGAAAATACGAGACCGTAACAGCCAAAAATTAGAACAAAACCCCACAAGAAGATGGTACTTAACTTGAAATGGTAAAGCTGCTCGACGCCATCACAGAATGCAGAAAATTCCAAAATAATGGAGACAAGCACACAAAAGAAACAGCGAATTCACGTGCTAGAAAATGGAATGAGGTAGGTGGCGCTGGTGTCGCCGTCCTGGCAGGTGTTTGGTGTGGGGGCTGTAACGGCTCACCGCTCTGTTCCGGGGATTTTGATAGGGAGAGATCTTTCGAGTAGGTTTCCGTGGTAGTGGTATTTCACTCACCCCTCCTTATACCGACGTCTTCCTAGAAGACGCTCGACTGGGGGTAGTAACCCCAGCTTTCCTGAAAGCTCTTTTTCTCTGGTATATCTAGCAATGTTATACCTAGAAATTCGTGCTGTAATGGAATTTCACCGGCTGACACGGGACTGGACTCAGAAATTACGACAAAGTGACAAAAGAATTTCTGAGATTTTCGGCCGAGTTACCGCGCGGACATAAGGAAAAAGTTTTTTCAAAAATTCACCATAAATCGAAATATTGTGCTAGAGACTTCCAATTTGTTGCAAAATGAAGGTAAATGATTGAATATTACTAGAATGTAAGAGTTTTAGCTTACAATTGTGTTTTTCAACCATTTCAGTTGAGTCAAAGTTGACCGAAGGTTGAAATTTTGGCACTTAACGTGATTTATATGAAAATGTTTCAAAACTTATAAAAGCTACAACCATGGGTTGTTTTTTTGTTGTATTCTACATGAAGTTGTGCACATTTTCATATAAAAAACTTTATGTAACGGCTAATATAAAATGGTGCAAAAATTATGTCAGTGACGAAAGAATTTCTGAGATGCGTCGCTGATGCTTTCTAGTGGGAGAAGAAAGAAATTCGCGCATGCGCAGCTGGATTACGCCTGTAAACAAAACAACAGCGTGATCCGTGAACTCCCAGCATCTCTCAAGGCGCATGATTTAAAATTTTTCGCAAACTAGGCGTATAAGTATTTTTCCGCAAATGTTTAAAAAAACTTTTTGTTGTCGACGTATTTTACATCCACTTGGCACCCGACAGACAATTTTCGTCGACGTAAAATACGTCCAGTCGGCGTTAAAGGGTTAATATCTACATCCCAGCTCTCTGGCTTTATTTCCCCTCCATCTAGTATCCTGCACACACAAAATGCTTATCCTTCTCTCCACAAGATCTGCTATCTATCCCCTTTCCAGTCATCGTTCTCACATTCAAAGTTCCAACTCTCAAAGCTACCACCATCTTCCTTCTCCTCATTCCTCTCATTTTTTGGACATGCTTCTTTAATGGGACCATCCACTACCCAGTAGCCCTTGCCCATTTATCACCGGGGGCAGGCAAGGCACCTGCGCATCGACTATGGGGAATGCAAAGCACTATCCGATTTCTGATGAAAGTCAACTGGCATATTTAGTTTTGGCTGGATTTTATGGCGGGATGCCCTTCCTGACGCCTACCCTCCCATTTATCCAGGCTTGGGACAGGCACTGAGTTAGACTGGCTTGTACCCCCCAGTGGCTGGGTTATCAGATCTCTCTAATAATACTCCCATGAAAGAAATATGGAAAAAATTCAGGAAAATAAATGGTACCCATGTTAAACCACCTAGACATGCCATGTTAAAAGATGGGAAAAGAACACTTGACCCACAAGAAATGATTACAGTAAACCCCCGTATTCGTGGGTGATGCATAAACCCCGCGAATAGCTAAAATCCTCGACACGTAGAACCCTTCCAAAAACACTTAAAACTGCCTATTTTGAGAGTCCAAACACAAAAAAACTTAAAAATGCTAATACAGGTATTATCCTACTTATGATGGGGTTAGGTTCCAAAAAACCCATCATTTGTTGGAAAAAACGTATCTCGAATATAGCCTAGCCTACACTAGGGTATTCAGTACCATGTATACAAATATGGTAGCCTAGCCTACACCATAAAGTATACTCTATACATAAAAGGTAAGGTAATTATTAATATCAGCTAATTCTGGAGGTTCATGCAGAGTGACTTATGATAATTCACTACAAAGAGAAATTGGAGTGCCTACAGTTTGCCGGAGCAACCCTATCTTCGGCCAGTTTTCTAGTCAGAACCTACTACTAGATGGCAGTAAGCTCTGACAAGAAAATTGGCAGAGGGACACACAACAAAAATGGCGACGAGACGAAAACTAATATTTATCACAAAATTTTAGCGGTCATTCTGTACAGATTTCTGATTTCAGTTTCTGCATGGTGGAACGGCGCTTCGCTCCTTATCTTCTGCATTTTGAAAGATTCTTGGCAAGCATGTATGTTATGGCAAGCGGTAATTTTGCGCTGCGCATGCTTGCTTGCCACAGGGGTTACGGGGGACGAAATTTTACCCCCAACCTCTAGTTATCGATGATTTTCTGTCCTAACCAAGAGAATCCTACCATACCCCCCATATATTATATATTGTCGGACCATTCTGGCAAGTCAGTTCTTCTTCTTTTGTTTTGGATGACGGGCACTGGCTGTTCCGTTTGTACCGCGACTTCATGTGGTTTTTGGGTGTCACCAGAATAAGAATGCACAAAAATCTCCTAAAAGGCCATTTTTCATCAGAAACAAATGCAATTCATTTTCATCGTCACATAATTTAACCAAATCAGTAGCCGCGATTTTCGGTTATCATCACATCCTCAGAAATGGAACCCTGCCAATAACTGGGGACTGCCTGTATACAGTATTAGGAGTTTGTGATTCTCGTATATGGCAAACAGGTCCACTTCCAGTTGTAGAAGCATGTTAGTTGTTGTTTGTAAAGAGTGGTTGTCCAACATCCACTCTGTTGAGCCTGTCGTTTTCCTTGATAGAGAGTCTGCTATTACATTGAGACTCCTTGTGAGGTGAGTTGCACCATCCGAAGGATGGGTGGCATTATCGTACTGAGAGGAGGTGAATGTGATCCCGACCTCTAGATGCAGGACGTTGTAGTCATGTTATCTCTCTCTTCTGTGGTTGAAATTTTTTGAGAGACAAAAAGAAAGCCATCAGCTCCAGGAAATTGATATAAGAATTCCTCAGAGTAACTGATCACCTCCCTGCCACCTGATGATCCTCCCAATGTCCTCCCAACCTGTCAACAAGGCATCTGCGTGTATTGTCACTCATAGAGACGAAGTATTCAGGGTGACCTGTTTCGCCAGAGATTCCTTCCAGATCCAAGGCCGAAGTATCTCCCCAACTTTTTTAGTCTTGTGATGAGGTTGGTCTCACATCTTTTTTCTTGTATGTGATAGCCAGAATTTTCACATTTTTAGTTGCAATTTAAGTATTGGATCTATTACTGATGCGAACTGCAGCAGGCCCATCATACGTTCTAATTGCCATCTGGAAACTCTGGCCTGTGCAAGGAACCTTTTGAGGACTTGCCTTATTCTGCTTTGAGTATGATGGGGAGAGACAACAGGCTGTGAAGAGTACGCCAACACAGTCCCAGCCACTGAAAGTGTCTGGTGGGCATGAGACGGGATTTTTTCCAATTTATTTTGACTGTAGTCTGTTGACCATTGCTCTTAGGTTTTGTCAGTACTCTTTTCATGTGGGCATCCAGTCTTGAAAATTGTGCGATGGAAGGAAGAAAACAAGTCCATTAAAAGGTCCACTTTAATAAAAGGCTGAACTTCTATGTGAAGTTAATTCAGAACTGGTTGCTGGTGGGCTTGTTGTCGGAAAGAAGGAATTTCCTGTGTCAGAAGTAACTACAGGTATGCTGTCTTCCTTCTCCTATCCTCCCGCTATTCAAGAAACCCTGAGGACATAAATTAAATAAGAAAAAGTAGAGGCAAGCTCTGCTAAATCACTCAATAATTCAATAAATAAACTCAGTGGTTAAATTTAAAATTAACTTGAATTCTGAGCAATTGGAATTAAAGGATAGCCTATATTTTGTCACCACTTAACGTGGCAACCACCTAACCACTAAAGGCTTGACGATCCGAAAACTTTGGCGTAAAGTAAACATAACAGTTGGCTACTAATGTAAAACTGCCTCAAATCCTAACAACTTTCCTAGGGTAACATGCAAAGTTACAGCAGTGATAAATTACGAATATTTTAAATACCAAATCCACAGGGTTTATTAATTGGGAATCGAGCAATGGAATATTTATCTCACGATAAATAAATTGACAGGGAATCACTTTAGAAAGTCAGCATATCTTTCGTAATGGCGTACCTTATCAATTCTATTCCTCGGAAATTCGGCGAAAATGGTGTATTGATGTTAAAACACTTGTGACCTGGTTTCGTCTTGTGCAGGATGGCGGAGAAAAGAGGGGATATACTACTCCTCCATTAAACGACTTCGACAAACGGTAGATATTCCACTTGTAAAAGCCAGCCGTATGTCCAGTACGAAAACCTTCTTTCAACTGCCTTTTTTTCTTTCCCCTGCTGGCGATGGTTCCTTTAGATTTCGTATTACTGTAAAAAAAAACAAGACCACCAACAGATAGTTCCGAAAGGGTTGTTAAGTAGTTTACGCTTCAAAGGATTTACCGTCAAAACGAAAATAAATAATATGCTGGGTTTCCCTTTTGCTTAAAACGACCATTAATTATTATAATACATAAGTTATCACTGGGTAACACAGGTTTACCCAAAAAAGGAAAAATAAACAATTGAATATATAATTAACTAACCAACTACCAACAACAAAAGGAACAAAACCGTTCTTTAAACAGATAATTTTCAACACTCCAGGGAAGGGGCTCGGATTTTCTAGCCATTGAAAATCTGAGGAAGTTCTTAATTTATTCTAGGAGCATCTCCTTAGTCCTTAATCCTGAAGCAACTGCAGCTTCTCTCTTTGGATACCTAGAAATAGAGTCCACCGCTAGAATTTTCTTGTCTCTCACCGAGGGAGCTATGCCACTTGAACAACCTTTATCCCTGAGCAAGGGTATAAGGCTGGTAACTTGTCTTTTCACAACTTCACCAGACTTCCCTTTCAAAATATGAGCATTGGTCACCTCTCCAAGGTCATTCTTTACCACCTCCTTAACAATCCCAAGTGGATAATTTACGGCCTTAGTATGAAGATCCTTCAGCAAAACAATGTCTCCTGGTTCAATCATTTTATGGGTAACAGGCTTGTATCTGTCAGTCTTATCAACTGCTTGATTTATCAATGTCGTCAAAAATTCAGCATGATAAATTTTAATCAGGTTTTCTCTTACCTTCCTCAGCTTGCTGTAAGTGTCCTCAATTTTCTTGAGGGTGAATCTTTTAAGTCATACTCCCCCATCAATTTCAGGATCACACTGCAATTCGGGTATAATGTTAACAGAGGTTAACTCATAGCGTGTATTAATTTTTCTGGGGTTATTGGGTTAGGTACAGATTCATCAGGTACATCCCTTAAACCATCCTTAAAGGCAATGGGACGACGATTTATAAGATGAGTTGTCTGAGATATAAGAAAGTCCATATCCCTTATATCTAACACGTTGGTTTTAATGGTTTTGCTAATTAGATGTTTTACCATTTTTATGCAAATTTCTACTAAAGAACCCATTTGGCTACAACCTTTGTAATAATTTTCGAATTTAATAGGCTTAATTCCATTTTCTTCAAAGTATGACTGTGTCTGGGATCTTTAAAAAAATCTACAATAACATTAGCCCCGGCAACAAGTTGTGTCCCTAAGTCACTCACTACAAACTGTGGTAAACCATGTTCAAAGGTATGTAGAGTGAATGATCTCAAAAATTCCTTGACTGACAAATCCAAGCATAACTTCAAATTAATGGCCCTTGTATACATACAGCTGATACACAGAATCCAAACCTTCACCTTAACACCCTGCATCTTTACAAAATATGGTCCAAAATAATCAATATATACATAACTGAAGGGAATCTGGGAAGGATCCATCCTAAACTCGGTAAGGAGACTGATTTAACCGAATTGTACGCTCCTTGAACCTTTTACAGATGACACAATCTTTTACCACTCTTTTAACAGCTGAAAAACATTGTGGTATCCAGAACTTCTTACTTAAGCTCATTCAGAACAGAATAATAACCAGCATGCTTGAGTTTTTATATGAAGACTCCTGATTATCAGTTCTGTTAATGAACTTTTGTTAAACAGCAAGATTGGGAAGCAACCTCTCTGTTTACTTTTCCACCTGTCAAACTTGCTTTTGACTCTGAGAAATTCCATCTTTATCTGGGTAAACATTCAACTGTCTTACCAAATTAGGTATATCCTTAAGTAGTTTAGAACTGGATGCAAAATACTCTAAAACAGTAGGAAACTGAATTTTTTGTTCTTTCAATATGAACATCTTTAGAGCTTTCACATAAAAACCTGTATCATTAGATTCAATGGGAACATTCAGCTTTCTAGCTGTAACTATAGCTTTCCACTTTGCAAAACACTGAGCAACCCTAGCATGCACTTTAACCAGGAGAGAGAAACTAGAGTATCTGTTTGGAGAAACTAGATGCTCAGCAACGTCCTCCCTAAGGTCTTGTGCACAATAATTACTTACAGCATTCTCCTCTTTGAAGTCAAAGGTAGCCCTAGGATTAGGAACTGTAACTCTCAAAATATCTTGACTGACCACAGACTGGTTGATATCATGTTGAGGGCCAGAAAAATAGTTTGTCTTAATTAATTGTTTATAGGACAAAGTTCTTGTTATGCAGTCTCCAGGATTGGCAGTTCCAGTGATGAAAGTAAAATTAACTGGAAACGTTTCACATAACGTATCTATTTGCTGTAGTCTGTTAAGGACAAATACAGACCTTTTCTGCATCTTATCCAGCTTATAGGAATATGAATTGATCCAAGAAAGAGCTACCAAACTATCAGAGTACAAATCCAAGCTTGTTATTGTAATTGGAACGAGGCAATCAGACCCTCCTAATTCTTTATACAAATCAATTAACAACTCCACACCCAAACAAATGGCTTGTAACTCCAGGAAGGGATGGACTTAGTATTAGACTGTTTGTTTATCAGCCTGTTTTTGGCTAACAAAAATTTGTTTGGCCAGTATTGATGTTCTCTATATACAGAACAGCTCCATATATCATACTGCTAGCATCTACACAAGCAAGAAGTCTGTATTGTCCATCTCTTTCACCAACAAATCTTTGAACAACAATTTCAGGAGTAGAATTAGCTTGCCTTGCAATGCATTTCCATTCTTTTAGCTTTTCAGCTGGTAAAATATCATCCCATCCTAATGACTTATCACACTGTAAACCATGCATAAATAGCCTTGCCCTATTAAATACTGGACCATTGATATTATATAAATCAAAGTTAGAAGCAATGGACCTAAGGATGGACCTCTTAGTACTACTTGAAGTTTCCAAAACAATGGGAAAAGTTGAAAGTGTATCCAGCTCCTATTCCATTTCAAACCTAAGAGTTTAACTTCCGTTAGTGTTTCTTGATCCAAGCCTGAGTCAATGACTTCTTGAAGTGGCCCATCATTGGTGACAATTTGTTGCAATTCTATCCTATAAGGAGCAAATATATCTGTTAGCATAGTATAGGCCCATTTCAAGGTATCAGAATGTTCGCATGT
The DNA here is from genome assembly GCF_040412425.1 of Macrobrachium rosenbergii. Taxonomy (NCBI): domain Eukaryota; kingdom Metazoa; phylum Arthropoda; class Malacostraca; order Decapoda; family Palaemonidae; genus Macrobrachium; species Macrobrachium rosenbergii. The sequence continues at coordinate 66,533,688 of NC_089752.1, forward strand.
ATATGCTCCATTATCCATATAGAACAACTGATAAAGCAATTTTTTCATATTTTTTACCTCTAGAGTATCATCATCCACATCCAAAACCAGTATCTTATAAAGACTCAACATCAAAATTGTAGGGCTACATCTTAGACCAAAACTCATCCTAAGATTCTTATAACCTACTAAAGAAAAATCTTTCTTCTTAACACTTCTAACCCAAAGAAAAAGTAATTTATTCTGGTCTGAAGGTCTAAGTGCTATCTGATTAAAAGCCTTTTTCAGATCAAAGCAAAATATCTTTGAGCCAAAACGTAAGTGAAGTAAGGCTGAACTTAACTTTTGGTTTAACGATGGCCCTGGATGAATAGCCTGGTTATGGCTTACTGTCATGGGTTTTCTTGGGTCTGCCTCACAGATGTTTGATAGAAACACTACTCTGCATTTTGTAGTGTCTCTATCAAGTTTGAACACCCCATGTGGGGTAAAAACTATGTTCGGATGTTCAGTTAGGTAATGCTCAAGGTTTGGTATCTTTTCAATTATTCCTAAACTTTCTTGTTCTTTAATGGCTTCATCCATGAGTTTCAGATGCATCTCCCTTTTGCAAAGCTTCTTTAAATTTGACTTTAACACTGCTTCAGCTAGTTTATAATTTCTACCAAGTAAGTGGGACACCTTACTGTTCCATAGCAGAGGTATGGATATTCTTCCATCATCATTAACAATGGCATTGCTAAGTGCATATCTTACTAGAGAATTATTGAGTTCCACAGATGTCTCATTCTCATCCTTCTCATAATTAAGGATCCTTTTGCAGTCATATTCTAACATTTGCTCAGTTGCCATTTGTAGTGCTTGCTCATTTATGCCACCCTTCTCATTTAAAACTAGAAAATTTGCTTCTACCACCATTTCCTCATGCTCCAATATAGATTCATCATTAAATTTACCTAATCCAAGGCCAATGGAATCAAGAGAACCTACATCCAAATGAGCAACACCAGACGTACAAGTAGTTGAAGCTTCAACTGTATTTAAATCGGGAAGGCAATGCAAATTTTTAACATTGTGTTAACATTACCAAGAAGCATCACTCCAAAAGAAGTTTGAAAGTACACTGATGGACTATCCTGTCCAAACCTAATTGTTGACGAAATTACATAGTGCAGTGAGCAAAGTTAGTGCCTAGAATGAAATCTATACTATTTAACTCATCCCCATTATTCAGCAACTGTTTATCTGCAAGGGTGTAGCCCTTAGCAGAGAAATGGCTTGCTACCCTGGACAAATGTGGCAACTTCAAATTTATATTGATATAAGGTACACATATGGCCTCCACCTTGCAAATTTCATGTCCAAATTTTAAATTCAGCTCCACAACCTTTGTATCATAGGATTTAGCAGAGTTAAAACCATTAACGGTAAGACTCACATTTCTCTTCAAAACTTTTAAAGGCGTCTTCTTAACCACTCTCTCCGTAATAAAATTACACTGACAACCCGAGTCTTGCAAACCTCTCACTTGGGTATGGTCCTCTAGCTGACAAGTAAAAGTTGGTAGAGCAGATCTATTACCACAGCACTGAAGAGCATCCACTGAAAATATTACCCCCGTGGAGACCTTGTCAGATTTCTCATTAACCAATTTTGAGTTTTTATTAAGGCTTCTAACATTGACTTTCTCTCCTTTCGGGGAATCTTTTTTAATGCAGAGAAATGTGAAATGCCAGCCATTACACCCTCTGCATTTCTTATGAAATCTAAACTTGCACAAACCTGCAGAATGAGAGGAACTGGCACACTTAAGGCAACCTCCTATCTCTTTCAGCTTATCCACCTTTGCCTTATTACTATCATAAACTGGGCACTTGAAAACTTGATGATCATCAGTTGCTCTATCATAAGCACATAAAGAGCACTTCACCTTAGTAGGCTGCACATAAACATTCACATTAGAGGCTAGATTAACAGCCTCTGAAGTTTTGGGTAACTTTTTAACTTTTGTATCAATTTTCTGAAATGCCATGGCATATCGTTCACATGCTTCAAAAATGTTATCATTAATATCTGTAAGGGAGGGCCTCGACTTATTGGTAATATTTACTAGCTGAGATTGGAAGGTGCTGTTCATGCCATTCCAAAAGAAGTAGTTCAAAAATCATCCACTTCCATTTTCAACAACTTGACAGATTCCATCAAATTTTTCATCTGACCAACGTGCAACGCAAATGGATCTGTTTGGTAAGGCATTTTCATATCTGTCAACTGTTTTATTAAGGTAAACTTCTGAAACCTAGGGGATGCTAAAGCAGACCTTAAAATTAATTTTGCATCTTCATATGTCTGTTTGTTTGTTTCAAGTGAATTGAGCAGTATGGATGCACGGCCTGAAACTTGTTGCTTCAACAGCAATAACTTGTCTCTCTGAGTATACTTGAAGGTTTTAATAACCTCTTCAAATTCCAAGAGAAATTTCTCTATATTTTCACCCTCTTCACTTTTAAATGCTGGTAAAGGAGCTGTAGGGCTTTTCAAAAGGCTTCTTGCTTCTTCAAGTAAAGAATGGGAGGACCTGAATCTTTAGCAGCCTCAAGAGTTGCTATAAAATAGTTTATTTTATCAAAGTAGCTCTCACAAACTCCAAACTCCATATTCAGTTTTGACTCATTTTCCTCTTCTGCCCATATTAACTTAGCTATTTTAGAATCATAAACCTTCAGGTCTTCAGCAAATCCATGAAATTTAGAGATAAGTGATCGTCGGTCAACTTCTGAACCCAATTTACATTCTTCAATTCTATTAACATTCTTAGTCACTTGACTGCGGATGTATTTCGAGAATTTACCAAAAGCGATAATTCCGACATTTTACCGATTGCTAATAAAACAATATTTCAGACAATCACGGATTAATCTATAGAGAAGATCTAAACCAACAGGGTTTAGATGTGTGGCGTCCTATATAACCTTCTATTATCTAATCTACCTGGCCCCTCTACTCTGAACAAATAATTCTTGAAACTCAACTTGTTAATAAATTTATTGAGATAACGCCTCATTAACTTGAATTCTTCCATGCAAGGGCTATCAAACCGATTTCTCCTTTCATAAAATCGGAGTTCAATTTGAGATGCAATTATGCAAGATCTTGGCAACCTGGATCTCAGAACCTTGTAAAATTTTTTGCAATTATTCTTTACCACTGACAAATCTACACTAGACTTTAAATCATTACCTCCTAAGAATACCAACAAATAATCTGGGTTATATGTGAAAACTTCTTCTAGGAGAGCTAGATTATTCAAAAAATAATTAAATGTGGCACCAGGAAAACCAGAAACTGAACATCAAAAGATGTCCGTTCAATCACAATTGTAGAGCTATTAACTCTCAGCTCCAAATCTCTAACATAAGAATGTCCTAGGACTGACAGCCTCATGACAATAACAAAACCAAAATTTAAAACAGGTAAAATTCAAGGACACCTTCAATTATAAACAAAATGGAAGCACTGATAAAATTGAAAATTCTCGTATTTTTCGTCATTCTCTCCGCCAATCCTACACTCAACGAGACCAACCAGCAACCAAATTCCTCACTCGAGCCCCACGTTGGCGCCATCTTGAAAATTGTGCGATGGAAGGAAGAAAACAAGTCCATTAAAAGGTCCACTTTAATAAAAGGCTGAACTTCTATGTGAAGTTAATTCAGAACTGGTTGCTGGTGGGCTTGTTGTCGGAAAGAAGGAATTTCCTGTGTCAGAAGTAACTACAGGTATGCTGTCTTCCTTCTCCTATCCTCCCCACTATTCAAGAAACCCTGAGGACATAAATTAAATAAGAAAAAAGTAGAGGCAAGCTCTGCTAAATCACTCAATAATTCAATAAATAAACTCAGTGGTTAAATTTAAAATTAACTTGAATTCTGAGCAATTGGAATTAAAGGATAGCCTATATTTTGTCACCCACTTAACGTGGCAACCACCTAACCACGAAAGGCTTGACGATCCGAAAACTTTGGCGTAAAGTAAACATAACAGTTGGCTACTAATGTAAAAACTGCCTCAAATCCTAACAACTTTCCTAGGGTAACATGCAAAGTTACAGCAGTGATAAATTACGAATATTTTAAATACCAAATCCACAGGGTTTATTAATTGGGAATCGAGCAATGGAATATTTATCTACGATAAATAAATTGACAGGGAATCACTTTAGAAAGTCAGCATATCTTTCGTAATGACGTACCTTATCAATTCTATTCCTCGGAAATTCGGCGAAAATGGTGTATTGATGTTAAAACACTTGTGGCTGGTTTCGTCTTGTGCAGGATGGCGGAGAAAAGAGGGGATATACTACTCCTCCATTAAACGACTTCGACAAACGGTAGATATTCCACTTGTAAAAGCCAGCCGTACGTCCAGTACGAAAACCTTCTTTCAACTGCCTTTTTTCCTTTCCCCTGCTGGCGATGGTTCCTTTAGATTTCGTATTACTGTAAAAAAAAACAAGACCACCAACAGATAGTTCCGAAAGGGTTGTTAAGTAGTTTACGCTTCAAAGGATTTACCGTCAAAACGAAAATAAATAATATGCTGGGTTTCCCTTTAAGCGCAAACGACCATTAATTATTATAATACATAAGTTATCACTGGGTAACACAGGTTTACCCAAAAAAGGAAAAATAAACAATTGAATATATAATTAACTAACCAACTACCAACAACAAAAGGAACAAAACCGTTCTTTAAACAGATAATTTTCAACATCCAGATCCATCAGTTGTCTAGGTAGGCTTTTAGTTGTATTCCTTTTTGTTTGAGCTCTTGAACGAATACCATTGCTAATTTTGTAAAATATTCTTTAGGCCATGTTTAGCCCAAAGGGCATGACTTTAAATCTGTACATATCTTTCCCTATCTGGAACCCAAGGAAGGGGCGGAAGAGAACGGCAATAAGGACATGCCAGTATGCATCTTTCAGATCTATAGAAACTGTCCACGTCCCTTTTGGAATGATTCAACGTACTTGGGCAACGGTAGTTATCCGAAACTTTTGGTCAATAATGTGCTTGTTCAATGTTGATTAGTTGAGGATCACTCTTCTTTCAGAGGAATCCTTTTTGAGGACACTGAAGAGATGTACTTGGTGGCGAATATGTGCATGTTTCTCTATGGGCCCCATTAACCCTTAAACGCCGAGCCTCTATTTACAAAAACATCTCCCGTATGCTGGCGGCGTTCGGTGAGTTAGCACTGAAGCGGAAAAAAAGTTTTTTTAAAAAAATCACAGCATGCTTAGTTTTTAAGATTAAGAGTTAATTTTTGGCTCCTTTTTTTGTCATTGCCTGAAGTTTAGTATGCAACCATCAGAAATTAAAAAAAATATTATCATATATAAATATTGGAATATATGACAGCGAAAAAAAAACCTCTTATATAATTGTATACAAATCGCGCTGTAAGCACAACGGTTAAAGCTAATGAGTTAATTTTTTTAGTTGTATTGTACACTAAATTGCGATGATTTTGGTATATAACAAATTGTAAAACGATCAAAGCAACACAGAGAAAATATCATCACAAAATGATGCATGAATTTGTAACGTGCGGACGTAAAAAAATGTTTTTTTAAAAAATTCACCATAAATCGAAATATTGTGCTAGAGACTTCCCGTTTGTTGAAAAATGAAGCCAATTGATTGAATATTACTAGAATGTAAGTGTTTTAGCTTACAATTGCAGTTTTCGACCATTTCGGTCAAGTTAAAGTTGACCGAAAGTCGAATTTTTTCTATTTATTGTGATTTATATGAAAATATTTCAAAACTGATAAAAGCTACAACCATGAGTTATTTTCTGTTGTACATGAAATTGCGCACATTTTCATATACAAAACTTTATGTAACGACTAATATAAAACGGTGCAAATATTACGACAACGAGACGAAAGAATTTCCGAAATGTTCGGCTGAGTTACCGCGCAGACGTAAGGAAAATGTTTTTTTCAAAAATTCACCATAAATCGAAATATTGTGCTAGAGATTTCCAATTTATTGCAAAATGAAGTTAAACGATTGAATATTACTAGAATGTAAGAGTTTTAGCTTACAATTGCGTTTTTCTACCATTTCGGTCGAGTTAAAGTTGACCGAAGGTTGAAATTTTGGCAGTTATCGTGATTTATGTGAAAATATTTCAAAACTGATAAAAGCTACAACCATGAGCTATCTTCTGTTGTATTCTACATGAAATTGCACACATTTTCATATATAAAAGTTTATGTAACGACTAATGTAAAACGATGCAAACATTACGACAACATGACGAAAGAATTTCTGAGATGTTCGGCCGAGTTACAGCACAAGAGCGTAAGGAAAAAAGTTTTTTTTTTTTCAGAAATTCACCATAAATCAAAATATTGTGCTAGAGACTTCCAGTTTGTTGCAAATGAAGGTACATGATTGAATATTACTAGAATGTAAGAGTTTTAGCTTATAATTGCGTTTTTACCATTTTGGTCGAGTTAAAGTTGACCGAAGGTTGAAATTTTGGCAGTTATCGTGATTTATATGAAAATATTTCAAAACTGATAAAAGCTACAACCATGAGTTATTTTCTGTTGTATTCTACATTAAATTGTGCACATTTCCATAAATAAAACCTCATGTAACGACTAATATAAAACAGTGTAAACATTACGACAACGTGACGAAAGAATTTCTGGCGCGGACATAAGGAAAAAGTTTTTTTCAAAAATTCACCATAAATCGAAATATTGTGCTAGAGACTTCCAATTGGTTGCAAAATGAAGGTAAATGATTGAATATTACTAGAATGTAAGAGTTTTAGCTTACAATTGCGTTTTTACCATTTCGGTCGAAGTCAAAGTTGACCGAAGGTTGAAATTTTGGCAGTTATCATGATTTATATGAAAATATTTCAAAACTGATAAAAGCTACAACCATGAGTTATTTTCTGTTGTATTGTACATGAAATTGCGCACATTTTCATATATAAAACTTTATGTAACAGCTAATATAGAACAGTGCAAAAATTACAACAAAATGACGAAAGAATTTCTGAGATTTTCGGCCGAGTTACTGCGCGGGCGTAAGAAAAAAGTTTTTTTCAAATATTCACCATAAATCGAAATATTGTGCTAGAGACTTCCAATTTGTTGCAAAATGAAGGTACATGATTGAATATTACTAGAATGTAAGAGTTTTAGCTTACAATTGCATTTTTCGACCATTTCGGTAGAGTCAAAGTTGACCGAAGGTTGAAATTTTTTGTAGTCGACGTATAGTACGTCCACTCGGCACCCAACAGATAATTTTAGTCGACGTATGATATATCCAGTAGGCATTTAAGGGTTAACAGGGCCTTTCTACACATATAAATACAGTAATGCTGTCCCCCCCCACAGGAAAAAAACTTCCAATGTCTGTGATGTCATCGAAGCTGACCCCCAACCATACAGTTCCTATTGGTATCTGCCTCCTCCTCTGCCTTCGCCTTTGATGGACATTCCAAGTGTTGCTCTTCCTTTTTCCCCCTATAAGATGGTTTTTGGACCTTGTGGAAAAGGATGTCCTCGCTGCTGCTGCTGTTGTTGCTGTTGTCCCTTTGTAGGTAATTGTCCCTTCTGACCACCTACCTGTTTTTTGAGGAAAAATTTTTGGGGGTGGCTGAAGGCTTATATGAATTTTGATCAAAGCAAGCCTCTTTTGGGGTTGGGTAAAGGGAAATTTTGGGCTCTTCGTTTCCTGAACTCCCCTTTCCCCGGAAGAGCGTACACTGTACAATTCTGTTGGCGGGCATCCTCGCTGAGTTGAGCCACAACAGACTCCTCAAACAGGTCCTTACTGAAGGGGTTAGAATGTAATAACCAGTGACATTGGAGAGTGATTTGATAGAGCCCTCCATTGCTTCCATTTGCGCTTTTATCCGCCATTCTAGGAAGTCACAGAGTGCTTCCCATCGGGTTCTCATAAGACTTGACCTCAACAGCAAAAATTATCCTGGAATCTTCTGGAAGCCTCTTGATGGCAACTTCCAGCAAGGTAGTAGAGGTTATAGTACTAAGGGGTTGGAGCCTAGCATAAAATTCTGATGAGGCTGTCCTATCTGAGAGTCTTCTCATTGGGGTCCCAAACTGCTGTGTCGCCATGTCTAAAGGGAGCTTTTTCCTTTCTAAAGAAAGTTACTGGGATAACAGTGGCAGATGATATTAATTCTGCCATTGTCTCTTGTTTTTAGTCACTACAAATTCTGAAAATCTGTCTTCGCATAATTAATAATTTTGAAAGTGAAGGGACAGAAGGCTGGGGCTACTTTGTGAGGAACTTGGGTCTTATTCAAAATGAAAGTAGAGATCCATTTTTCGTTGACCTGGTAAAGGGTGATTTGCCCATTCCTTTGGTGTAATTTCCCGAAACTGGGATGACCAGGGCAGATGGTTTTAATTCTGCCATGATCTTGTTTTTAGTCACTACAAAATCTGAAAATCTGTCTTCACATGATTAATGATTTTGAAAGTGAAGGGACAGAAGGCTGGGTCTTCTTGGTGAGTAACTTGGGTCATATTCAGAATGGAAGTAGAGATCAATTTTTCATTGACCTGGTAAAGGGTGATTTCTATAGCTTTTAATGCTATAGGCACAGGTAAGAAAACTGTTTCTGTCAGTGGTTTCTCCATATCTGGTGAAGATGGTACCAGGTACCATTTTTTATTAGGGAATTTTGCCCTACTGTATTTCTAAATTCTACATGTACGACTTCGATCATAGTTTTTCTCCCATTCATTACATACTTGCCATTGGGAGAGAAAATGCACATTGAGGCATCTTGCCCAGGATTACCAGCATCATCAGGGATGAGTATTGGAGCCCCTATTATGTTTTGATCTGAATTTCTGTATTCCGAACTGACCATTTTGTTGTTTCCTGTCGGAATTCTAACATTAGACCTTGTTTGGGCAGCATTTGCATCCACATTCACTTTTCAGTTACAGGATGTAGTATTTTTACACTTTGGGGTGTACATGACCGACTTACTTTCCTGTTTTGGAATCATGCATCATGCCCTTTATTGCTGCTCTGTGGCAAGGGCATCTTTGATGGTATTCAATTTTCTTGCGGAATTGATCAAATGCCACAAACTGTGTCTCCCTTTTTGGGGAGCTTGCATAATCTAACTGTGAGCTTCAGCAACTGAACTGTAACTGCCTGTTAATCAAGGGGCAGAAGTCTTGGTAAGTTACTGTAACCTTCTGAAAATGTAGTCATTTCAGCCAAAGTTAGGTGGATCCTACTATCGCTTTTGGAGGAAAGATCCTATTGAACAACGATAGCTGCATGGGGAATAGAATTCCTTCTGGAAGGTTTTTCCCATGGCTAGCTAAAATTTGTGTCCCTGAGCCTTTTGGGTTCAGCAAGGCCATTACAGTGGCAATGTCCACTTCATATTCTTTAGTAAGAATGTCATCCTCATGTAAAGATTCCTCTACTTCCTCCGCGGGGTTAACCTGGGAGGTATTGGGAACTGATGTTACTGGGTTTTGGCCCAAACGTAGATGTTGTTCTGAGAAAGGGTTAAATATATGCTGCTGGAGTTCTGCCAGAAAGATAATGTAATCGCCCCCTTCCTCATCCCTCCTGAACCCTAGGACCCATCAAGACAGCTTAAAAGGAGCTGTTTCATCCTTGAAACTTACTGCCAGGAGTATACTACAAATCTTGCCTATATCTGGCTACCAAGCAAATTTTTCTTGTTTTTTACAAGGACTGTGCTAATGGCAGGTGGGCCATGCCCACGGGCAAAAAGTGAACCAAGCAATTTGCTACAAACACTTGAACTGAGGATCTTGCCCAAATTGTTTTTAGAAGCTAGTTAGTATTAATTGTTTTTAAAATGAGTGACACTTCTATACCTCATATAGTTTCCATATTACAGGTTAACTTGATTAGTGTGTAGTTGTAATACATTCAGTTAAATATCTATGTTAACTTAAACCCCTAAGGTTTAGGTTAGTTTTCATACCTTTATATGGCTGTATTATATACTTATACAGGCAGTTCCTAGTTAACGACGGGCTCGGTTAATGGTGATCCGGTTTTACGGCGCTTGTCTAGTGACGAAAATCGGCAATTTTCGCCGCCGAAAATCGTCGATTTCCACTTATCGGCGCCGATAATTGGGTATTGGCACCGATACATACCTAACAGAGGCGCCGATAAGTGAAAATCAGCGCTTTTTGGCACTGATAAGCCCCCGAAGATCGCCGAAAAAGCTCTGAAAATTGCTGATTTTCGGTTAGCAGCGATTTTTTATCATCACACCCTCAAAATGGAACCCTACTGATAACCGGGGACTGTCTGTACACTGTTAGTCCTTTTGCGATGGCTATGTGAAATTTTTAATTCTAATTGTCATGCCATTCAAACTAACTGCTATGAACAAATTTGTTTAACTAACCCAAGCTACTGTTTTATATAGCTTAGGTTAATGCATGTAGTATAATCTAAGTTAAGCTAAGAATAGAGGACTTCTTAGAAGGTTCTCGTTTAACCTGTTGTAGGCCACTGCCAATTCTAGGCTTATTTAAAACTTAAGCATATAAACTATACAGAAAATAATCCTGTTATAATCTGGTTTTCTATTTTATGTGGCCGAGACTACCCTTTTGTCTTTGACATAGGAAAAACTAGGTTCAGCTTCACTGAAGATAAGGGAAAGTGCCCCCTTGTCTCTGAGTCCGTTATATACTCCATCACGTGTTATAATGTTAATCATTACAACACAATACCTCGCCAAAAAGGCCAGCTAGAAGAGAATTCTTTAATATTAGTTTGGTCACCATGGAGCTCTGGTAGACCATGGAAGGTAACTCCTTGAGGACGAAACAAGCTACTATGCTATCAAAAACTTAAATATTTGCTTAACAATGCCATGGAGCCTACATTAACAGTAGGTGATTGTAATGCTCACAACCCAATATGGGACTGTAGTTGTGCGACCTCAAATAGAGTAGGAAGCAAAATAGAAGAATTCATGGATTCAAATGACATTTGCTGTATAAAATATTGATGAAATCAACACATTATTCTAAAAGACATGGAAAATTTTCCTCAGTAGACTTTACTCTTTGTGCCTCAAGTATAGTGGACAGATTAATTTGGAGTACAGTTGATGACTTGCACACTAGTTATCATTTCCCAATATTAATTTCATTATTACAGAATAATCCTGTCAAGCATGTCACTCATTATAACATTTGCATGGCGGATTGGGAGCTATATGAACTGCACACTAGAAATATCCCACCATTTGAGTATATAAAAGACCATAATGAAGCAAATAAATTTCTTGTTAATTTCATTAAAAAAATGCTGCTGATAAAGCAATACCAAAATCAAAATCTCATCCAACAAAACACAAAGTTCCTTGGTGGTCTGATAAACTAACAGAATTAATAAAAATAAAACTCTCATTAGGGAGACGATTAGATAATTTAAATAAAAAATTCAATAAAATTAATAAAACATTACATTAGAAGGAACTTACAAAAAGTTACTACGTATATTATTACTAGAAATTGATACATCAAGGCCTCTATAAAACTATATCTGCAAAATTTAGAAAAGAAGTAATTCAAGGAAGAATTATTTCATGAGAGAAATATGCATCAGACCTCTCTAATAATATTCCCACACAAAAAATGCAGAAAAAATTCAGGAAAATAAATAGTACCCATGTTAAGCCACCTGGACATGCCATATTAAAAGATAGAAAAAGAGCACTTGATCCAAAAGAAATAAATATTATAATAGGAGAAAAACCAAAGTAAGTAGTGATAAAGAGTACTTGATCAAAACAAATAAGTATTATACATAATAGGAGAAAAGCAAAAGTAAGTAGTGATAAAAATTTGGATGAACATTTCCACACAAAGAAAAATATAGAATTAATATCAATAAATTTTGAAACAATACAAGATAAATATAATTTATGAATCTGCTCCTGGAGGTGACAATATTTGTTTCGTGATGATCTGCCACTTAACACATTTGGCAATGTCATATTTATTACAGTTTTATAATCATTTATGGCTTCGAAATTTATTTCCTGATAAATGGCGCAAACTATAATAATTCTTATCCCCAAACCAGGAAAGGATCCCAGTAATGTCAATAATTACCGATCAATTCCTTTAACAAGTTGCTTATGCAAATTACAAGAGAAAATGGTAAATGTTCAACTAACATGGCACACCCAAGAAAATAAAATTTTGACTCCCACTCAGTTCGGGTCACAGTGTAACAGATGTACGTTAGATTCTCTGTCTGACTTAGAAGACCACATACATAGAGGATTTGAACGAAAACAAATTACTGTAGCCATCTTTTTTGATGTCAGAAAGGCATGCGATACTACTGTACTTGGAGGTATGCAATATTAAAATATCTATTTAAAAACAGCATCAGTGGACTTACCTAGGTGTATCCAAAACTTCCTGGCAGATCACAATTTTGAGGTGAGAATTGATGTTTTGTCAAGAACATTTCCACTTGAAAATGGTGTTCCACAAGGAAGCATCCTTAGTGCCACACTGTTTACTCTAGCAGTAAATGATATCAGTAATAATCTAATCATTGGAATTAAAAGTAACCTGTATGTGGTTGATTTTGCCTTATATTATTCAGCATCTCTGTAAAACATGCAGAGTGAATCGTTAATAAAACCGTAATAAAAATACAGTAGACGAATGGGCCTCGTCTGTTGGCTGTAAATTATCCGTACATAAGACTTGAGCAGTCATGTTTTATAAAAGTAAAATATGGAAAAAAGGTGAAAAAATAGATTGAAAAATCAAAAATCCTAATAAACAGCAGAATTTTTAGGATTAGTATTTGGCACTCACATGAATTGGAAAGCTCACTTAACATGCATGAAATCGAAGTGTAAAAGAACATTAAATCTAATTAAAAAACTATTGAACACTACTTGGGGAGCCGATAGACATACCCTTACTGCACTCTATAAAGCAAGCAATAGTGTTGTCTATCATTGATTATGGAAGCAAAATATATGGCTCAGCATCAGACGCAGCGCCGAAAACGTTGAATCCAGTTCACAACAAAGGCCTTAGAATATGTTCTGGAGCCTTTACATCGTCACCAACCTCATCTTTACAAGTCAAATGTGGTGAACTATCACTCTCTCCATAGAGAGTTTGTAACAATGAAGAGTGCCCTGAGAATTCAGACAAGCGATTCTCCAACAAAAATATTATTTGAATTAAGAGGTGTATATATAAACAGTCACTCACCACCTTTCCCTGTTAGAGCTAGAAGATTGTTTGAGTCACTCAATATAAATATGCAATAAAAGAAAATGTTGCACCCTTAAAATATTTGTCAAAAAGTTACCCATATACCCAGACCACCATAGACAACATACAATAGAACATACAACCTGAAAAGGTCCACATTATGCAATGTACACAGACAGATCTAAATCACAATACGGAGTGGGATGTGCTGCAGTATCCCGAGACAAAATGTATCAGTTCTCTCTACCTGATATTGCCTCAGTATTTACAAACCTCTTGTTATAATTTTTGTGATTTTTGGCAACTCTAGAAGTGCCATAGAAGCCATTCAAAGTTACACACCAAAAAATAACTGAACAACAAATTGAGTTATTACTCCAAAAGTTGTATAATACAGTAATGGGAAAAATATAGAAATGTGTTGGATCCCTGCCCATGTAGGGATTAAGGGAAATGAAGAGGCTGATAAAGCAGCTAGAGCAGCAGCCCATATGACAAGATCAGATATAAATATCATTATTAATGATTATGTAACACACACAAAAATAGGTACAGTATTTTTTATAAATAAAAGGCAAAATAAGTGGAATAAAGAACCTGAAAATGAAAAGTTGAAGCAAATAAAACCTGTGTTAGAGTATGGATTTTGTCATACCAAAGAGAGACAGGCACAAGTAATTCTGACATGTCTCTGAATAAGCCATACTCTTCTTACACATGGAGTGTGGTGAAATTTTATTAGAATCTACAACATTTACAATTGTCCAAATTTTAATATTCACGAGGAACTGTAAATTAATTGATGAAAATACAAAAGCCCATGGTTTATTTAATAAATAAATAATAATCTGAATTTTAAAAATCTTAACTTATTCAATTTTTATCATTACTTAGTGTAATGATAAAAATGTATTTAATGTGTGCGTTTGTTTTACTGTAGAAGCATATGCCGTTTTGCATATTTATTTTTAAAATTTCATTTTTCATTCATCATATAGTCCTGGTACTCCATTTAATTTTAATCCTTCGGGCCAGTCCTTTGAGAGCCGTTAATCAGCTCAGTGGTCTGCTTAAACTATTTTGATAATAATAAACTCTCAAAGGGCTATTAAAATAATGAACAAAATTAATTTTAAGCCTATTTAAAAATTATTTGAACATTAATATTTAAGGATGCATTTATTTGGATTGTTGATAACTAATTTTCAGTAATTTCTTGAAATTTTGCACTCGGCGCATCCCTTAGATTTCATGAACTTTTTCAGGATGGCAGACCAAATGGCAATCTTGTTGAATGGGAGGAAGAGGAAGAGGAAGAACTGAAGTATGGAGCACAACATGTCATCAAGTTATTCATCCCAGTTTCTCTCTGCATGCTGGTAGTTGTTGCTACTGTGTCATCAGTCACATTCTACACAGAGAAAGGAATGTATTTGTAAGTTCAGCCTCTGTGTCCTCACTTGTACTATTAGATAGTTAAATGAATCTCTCTCTCTCTCTCTCTCTCTCTCTCTCTCTCTCTCTCTCTCTCTCTCTCTCTCTCTCTCTCTCTCTCTCTCTCGTGTAAGGGATATCTGGGTGAAATTTAGTAACACAGAGTTGTCCCATGTAAATTTTAAGTAGCTTCAAAGAAAACAGAAAATAATCTTTAACATGGAAGTATTCCCAGCACTGAAATGGTCATTGTTTATTGGTGATGAGATGGTCAGTTGGTGGTAGGTAGACAATTGGTAGGGTACAGCCTGCTCACCTGTTGGCAATCCAACACTTTTTCAGCTGCCATCCTGTGCAGATGTCTTGTCCATCCTTTGCTGACTAGTGTTTTGAGGTTTTCTCTTTAAAGCCTCTTCAGTGTTTTGATTTGGGACAAATCTTACTTTTAAAGCTAGCTATATCTTCATGCCAGTAGATGTAGTTGGTATTCAAAACAAAAAGAAGATTGCTTGGCTGACAAGGATGACTGTTTAGTTCACCTGTTATCCACCAGGTGTGTTTTGAATGTTTTAGTTCTTGTCAGAATTCTTCTTGCCATTGTTCATTATGGAGTCGATAATTCTGTAAGTTGCTGTTGGCTGTTTTTTCACAACATTGTGACTTGTTTGGTCAAGTTGTCTGGCTGACAGTAGGAGCAGAAACTTGAGGTTTTGCAGGAATTTTTTCTGCATTAACAGGTTATATTTTACAGAACTAGATATGCGATGTATTTTGTAGTGGTAGATAAGCACCTGGTTTGTGCCAATTGTTGGGGTCAGGAGTGTGATGTCAAGTAGGTGTGAAGTGTAGGGAGAAATCAGATGAATTTATGACTACTTGTATACAGTAAGAGGAGAGCGTTAAATAATTGCAGAAGCAGTTAATGAGAACAGGGATAGACCTTCTATTTCACTTCCTACTTTATCGCTGGCTCTTTCATCTGTTTACCCTTCACTCTCTTACCATCACCTCCATTATCTAGACCTGATCCTACCCCCTTAGCTCTGTCTTTTGTTCCCCTTCAGTTTAGGGAAAGCATCACGAGGGTGTGGTTCATTGCTTTCTCTGCCACCTTATGGCACTTCAGGCATGTCACCACTAAAAGGTGAGCTTCATACATTTAGCAGTGTTATTTCATCACTTTCTTCATGTTTTGCAATATTTCAGTTGTGACACCACAAGAGGGAGTGCCTACTGGTGCTTGCTCTCCTTTGTCACCTGGGACCACTTGCGTCAGAACATGATTTGAAGAATTTTCTCCTGTTCTGGTGCATAAGGCATTATTCTTGAATGTCAGTACTGCCCATCCTTACTACAGTATATGAGGGCCATATTACTGGTGTCTTGCCAACACTTAAACCATCTTCAGTTCAAGAACCAGACTCTTTTTTGCCTCATTGGATCCTATGAAGAGGTTAGCTCTTGATACCAGGAGGCTTCTTTAGCCCAGTGCTGAAGTGAAAAATTTGTCCAACTCTCTTTGTTGTGGAGATGTTATGAGGATTACAAAACAAACTAATTTCTTGTAACCTATATTTATTGATATATAAACACAAACAAACTAATACTTACTTTAATTTTAGATATGCTTAGACAAATATTTTTTTTTTACAAATATGCTCAGTAGATGCATAAAAATTCAAGAGTTCACTAGAACCACATTCAATGTGAAATATTAACAGTAAACAGGCTTATGACAGTCTTTCAAGTGTACTGTGTATCTGGTTAAGATGAAAAACATGTACCATGCAGCAGTGTACATCAAAATGTTAAATTCTCTGTCTTTTCTGGAATGTTCTTAAGGGCTTTATGCATTTGTAACCCTTAATTCATTGGTGCTGAGATTAAAACTATTTATGATTTTGCTTTGAAACTTAAATACCCATGGACCATTGTAGATGTAGCATGGAAAAGATCTAGGAAAACATTTTATTTAACTAATAACAAACTTGAATTTAGTAAGCATAATATTCTCAAATTACCATATGATGAAAGGTTTTTACAAATTCCTAGAATTTTAAAACTTTTCAACATAAATGTTGCTTTCAGTAATTTTAGTGTTAAGAGTTTAGTAATAAAAAATTCTCCTAAAGAAGTTTCTGGCTGCATCTATGAAATTCCTTGTAAAAAGTGTAATAAAATATGGACAAAGTGGAAAATCAATTTCACAACAAATCAAACAACACCAATATATTGTGAGAACTGGCCAAATATCAAATGCATTATTCATAAATATGAGAGATTTAGATTATCCTATTAACTGGAGTGAAGCAAGATCTTTAGTCCCATGCAACGACACAGTTAACTGGAATATCATTGAATCTTCTTTTATCAAGTCAAATAATGGAAATGTTCTAAATTTAAGTCTTGGTTTGTTTAAACTTGATGCCTTCATAATTAAAAAAGTTGTTGATAAATATAAGCAAAATTATTATTCAGTTTTATACATGTTTCTGAAATTTGAATGAGAAGATTCCATATCTCTTATAGTTAAGTATATGGTTTTAGTTTGTGACCGTGTGATCCCGGATTATCCTGGATTACCTTATTGTTTATTACCCTTTGACAATTAACAATCTGGTATTCAATTTTATACATGTCTTTGGATTTTGTATGGCTAAACTTCCATATCTCTTGTAGTTAGGTCTATGGTGTTTAGTTTATGACCGCATGATCCCAGATTGTCCTGGGTTATCTTTCTGGTTATTACCCTTTGACAATTAACCATCTGGTATTCTTGTTCTTTTTGTTTAGTTTGTAACCTTCTTTTCATCTGTGTCATTTGTGCCCAGACGATGCATTAATAAACGTGAAAGCGCTTGGTACTGAACTTCTGCCTGTCATTTTCTATGTGTGTGTGTGTGTGATGTCTTTCTTTATTTATTAGTCATCTTTCTGCTATTCGTTGTTTGAGAAAATGACTTTCTTTAGAGATGCTTATCGTTCTGGCTTTGTTATGTAGTAGCGTGTTTTCAGTTTCAGGAGACTTGAAGAAGATGCAATGTAGTTTTCTTTACTTCAGTAACACAAGGTTACAGTGAGTGTCAAATGTGAGCCTTTCTTCTTCTATCAACCCACAATCAGTGAGGCTTACAACCCAACCTGCTATCTTCTCTCTGCTTCTCTGCTACCTTCTCTGCTGTCTTTTCTTCTGTTATACTGCTTCTCAACTGGACCTTTTTCAATGATTTTTGGAAAAGATGGTCCAGCCCTATTAGGAGGGGAGTCTTGCTTTTGTCCCGCCTTCACTGATGTTGATTGGTCATGTAGATTACCTGAAACGCCCTATTTTTGGAATGTTACCTCTCTCAAGGAGGAGTTTCTAAATCACCAAAATTATGAATTTTTCTGGCTGTTATTCCATAACAAGGCTACCTTGCTTTATGTTACGAATTCCTCGTGATTACGAACTTGATTAAGAGCAGTCATAATGGCTTCGTAACCACGCTCATAACATTTACTCATATTTTGCTTTTCTAATCACGACATGGTTTTGCTGTTCTAGCTAGTTTACAAAGCTCTCTGTTTCTGAGTTCTGGCCTTGTGGTGAGGCATAGCCAAAACACAAACACTCTCTCTCTCTCTCTCTCTCTCTCTCTCTCTCTCTCTCTCTCTCTCTCTCTCTCTCTCTCTCTCTCTCTCTCTGTACTCTTCGTTTTCTTAAAATCTCTATCTATCAATGTCTATCACTGAAAGGTTTCTCTCTCTTTGTCCTTTTATTCAGAATTTCTAGTTATATCCTTACATCACTCGGTCACCTACCAAACATTGTCCGCAATGTTAAACAACAAAATGGATATAATATTAAAAAAAAATCCAACAGGTAATAAAATGACATAACAAAAATTGTTTCTCCAACTCTGGAGTAAAAAATATATGTATTAAAGCATCACACTAAATTATAATCAAACACAATAAAAGCACAGTACCTCATTTGCATGAAAAAAATTAATATACTGCATACATGATGTTAACATCAACTATCAGTTATTGTTTCCTCTTAAGTCTGTCAAAATCTCTTGTACTTTTCTGATCACAAGATTCCTTACTATAATTATGGATAAAACAGCAAACACCACTATTAGCATCAGATTGAACAAAGATAAACTGGGGAGACAGTTTCTTTATACAGGTTGACCATCATTAATCCGGCACCATTGGGACCTGGAGGGTGCCGGATTAGCCATTTTGCCAGATTAGCCATTTATTAGGCTAGAATACATGAAACCTAGTAGCTAAGCACCTCATCTTAGAATTAAAATATCCCATAAATCAGTACAAGTTGGTTAATAAAGAAAAGACAATTATCAAGTACAGGTAGTGCTGGAGTTACGATAACTCGACTTACGATATTTCGAGTTTACGATGGGGTTAGCAATTAATACTGGTACGAAAATATTTAGGAAATATTTTTAGATTTCACGCAGGCAGCAGGTACAATCAGGCAGCCAGAGAGACCAACTTACAATAGAAAAACTTCTTTTCCTCCATCTCTTTATTTCATCTGCTAGTTAAAACAGTAAAAGAGAATGATAAAATTATTGTTAGTAACGTTATACTCTTGAGTAAATGCGTACAGCCATAAACAACCGAATGGGAAACTTGTTTTGATAATAATCATATCGGATAACAACTGTTTTGCTTGTATTTCACCCATCGTACTGTAATACACAATTACTGTAGTTATGTTACAAATGATGTCAAGTATTGTACAATAGGACTGATATATTTTTCAGACTATACCCTTATTCGCTTTGGAGAAAAGATCGGCAGGGAAATATACTGCTACAGTAACTTTAAGCTGTAAGTTGTAGCTGAAGCTGAGAAAACAATGTTCAAGCTGCTAATGACTATAAATTATCGTGCATCGGCAACACGGATGAAACTCGACCGTAAATAAAACTGGAGAGAATGTATTTTAATCAAAACTACTGGACATGAAATAATACAAATTACTACTGTTTTCACGCCGATAAAAGATAAATACGTAAAGCTCGTATTATGATGAAATCAAGAGAAAATAGCGAACGGAAACTTGATTTTTTTTTTTTTACACAAAGCAAACATGCCCCCAAAACGGCCAGCCGCAATTCCCGCGAACGTCATATATTAACGAAAAAAATAACTAAATTAATTTCACAACAAGACGTATTTAAGTTATATTTCGACTTAAAAACACTCCGTATAACGAAAAATATCCGTGTCCCAAATAAATAAAGTATCCATATTCATTTACGCTAACTAGAAGCAAGAAAAGCGCTTTCAGCTTAGTTAATTGCGGCAAAATAAACACCGCTATATCGATTCCCAAAACAAAACATTGATCGCAATTTATAATACAAAAGCAATATGAGAATATATGCAATTGGAAACAATGTAGTAAAGCATAACTTTTTAAAAGATCCATGAAAAAGGTGCACATTCAGTATGTTGATGTTTATATAATACTGTTAATATGTGAATAGAGTTCAGTATAATGTAGGCTAGGCTACCAGTTTGTTGATGTAGCACACTGCGCCACCAAATCGGAGCGGCCGGCGAGCGAGTTAACGCAGCGACTCGGGAAATTTGAAAATTAGTGCGGAAACATTAGAAATTACTCTAGCCGAAATTTGTGCCGGATTACTGATTCCTCTGGACTACTGATTGCCGGATTAGTGATGGTCAACCTGTAGTACCAAAATTCATCAACATATTTCAGATTGTCAAGTTTCTTTAATTCTAATTGAGACAGCTTAAATTCATCGAGTTTGTGTGAGTAATTCTTATATGGCACGTTTTTGTTGAATGTGTAGGTTGTGAAAACATGAGGTTCGTAGTACAATCGATTAGGAATACTTATTTGACAGGATGTTGTAAAAGATTTAACATTTTTAAATTTTACCTCTCTCGTCACATTTGTACATTTAACTTTAGCTACAACAGTATCTGTAGAAAACACAAAAATCTCATCATCTATAAGCAAAGCCTCAAACTTATTATCATAATTAGTTGTACATACATCTTTCTCTTGATTTTGACTTAACAAAATTTCTTGAATACATGGATATGCATTAGCATTTACATAAACATTGTCAAAATCACATATATACTCTTGTTCTCTTAACAAAACACACTCTTGAAACTTTTGTTCTTCAAAGAATGACAACAACAAAGTGCGTTCTTCTAATGCAACATGTTCGACTGTTCCCTTTTGCATGACAGGTTGGTTATTAACCAACATGGGAAATGGTTACAATGTGATTAAGGTGTTTGTGACCCTAGTATTGAAAGGTACAATCTATATAATTGATTAAAAATTACTTTGACACTTATTAAATTGTAATACATGAATACATCTTCTGCCAGTAGCTGCAAGTGTTTTGTCATGATACAAAACTTAATTATGTCATCAAGTTCTTTTGGAGTTATTAAGGGTGGACTCAGAATATCTTTGTAAGCCAGCAAAATAACATTCAAAACTCTTTTGTGTTCTTGCAACGCAACTTCGCTTTCTAAAGCTAAAGTATTCAAGAACTGAATATTTTCTAATTTATTCAGTTCATCCGTCAGTCACATTTTTTGTGACTTTATGAAACTTTTCAGTTTTTCTATTTGTTCTGTATTCTGGTTTTTGGCATTAATTACTTTATTTGTTACTGTTCCTCTTGCTGCAGCCCACTTTTCTAGTCTGTCAATTCTTTGTTTTTCATGTTCAAAATTTGATTCTGTGGCTACCCCAAATAATCTGTTCAAAACAGTTCCAATGAAGGGGAGGAGGGATTGCTTTGATCTGGTTTTTACACCCATTTCTATTTCAGCACTTAAGTTTTCCAACAAAGCTGTAACACAGTTATTATCCCCTTTTTGCAGAATTCTCCCAATATCCTGTTGTATGTCCTTTAACTTTTTCTCATTGCTTAACACTGATGATATGTCTAGTTTTATGATGCCTAAGTCCTTAATTTTGACACTGCCATGTCTCTTCAACAACGAACCCTTTCTTATCTCTACTTCTGAAGAAATGAGTCCAAAAAGGACTATTATAAAGATGAGCCGCTTTTTGTATCTGTAAGAATAGACCTTTATCAGACTATCTATGCATGTATACATCCTTACATACATTACATTTATATATATATCATATACATTTATATACACAATTAGCTCTGTCTACTTTGCAGATTATATCTTTGGGTTTCAACCTTATCTACACCAATTTCATGTCTTATGTTACCTATATCTTCAGGGGACCGTGGGTCTGTTTTTACCACTTTTATATGATTCCATTGAACTACTTTTTCCTTCAGATCACTTTCATTGATTACTCTATATTTGTTTAATTTTAGCATTTCTGCAACTGTATGTGGTCCAGTAAATATGGGAGGTACCTTTACATTTGGCCCTTCTAGAACATGATTTTGTACATAAATTTTGAGTACCTACTTTAATGTCTGGTTTAATGGTGCCTTTATTATAATATTTGGGATGAGTATTATGACCCTCTTTTAATTTTTCCCTTGTTTTCATGATTGTCTCGTAAGTACGTCTGGTCTTCCATGCAATATAGTCATCATAGTTATAAGTATGTCTGGGTGGTGTTGTATCGTCTAATAATGTGTTAGACATTCTTTTCTGATAACCATATAGCAAAAAGTTTGGGGATTCTCCTGTTGTCTCACTAAAGTTTTCAGGATATCCTTTATTTTACGATTAGTTGGTTCTACTACTCCATTAGAACTTGGTTTATAAGCTGTTATTTGACATTTATTTATTGCATAAAATTCACATATTTTCTTTAAAAGATCTAAAAGATCATTAGCATTGTCCGAAAGAAGAACTTGTGGACATGAATGTCTTGTGATAATTCTAGATTTAAGAGCTTCTGCAACTGTCGCTGCATCTCAGTTTCTTACTGGTACTATTTCTACATGTCTAGTTAAATAATCTAAGAAGACTAATATTTGTCTATTTCCTCTAATAGTGGTTGGGAATGGACCTAAAAAGTCCATAGTGACCAGAACAGCTCCCTTAAAGTGACGATCACCCATGGCCTCACTCTCTTGTTTAGGTTTTTCTGGGAGCAGACAGGCCTACGTTCCTGGTTCGGTCCGTGAACCAGACAGGATGTACCCCCTGAATGGTTGAGAGATTGCCAGGGGGCTCAGGTGAGTGTCCCTTCCTGCCAAGGGAGTGACTTGGCAGGACTGGGACCTGAGGGACCTGAGGGTCCTATGCCCCTGGATTGGGAAGTCTAAGTTGCAGAGGCATTTTGTGGAGATCATTAGAATGATACATCATTTCAATGATCTCAAGGAAGACACCTTGGCTTTTCCTGCAGACCATGATCCCATCATTGAGTCTTTCTGGGGATCCCAAAGGGAACCTAGAATTTTGAGCAACCTGTCATGGTCTAGGCTTGCTGATGAGGTTTTGGACCTGGTGAATTCTATTGGTTCTGGGCAAGAGAATTTTCCTTGGCCCAGTCGTATATGGAAGACACTTCCCCTGCCTCTAGCTCCCCAGAGGAAATATCATGTTCCCTCGGAGAGCCCACTGCCAACCAAGTAGGTTGACCCAGACCTGACTCATCTGTGTCCTGTTCTGTCACTAGAGCATCCCCGTGTGGAGGGAATCTCCCTCTCGCAGGTGGAGGCAGCATTCCAGTCAGTCTCGTGGATCGATCTTTAGGCCCTACCAGTGGCCAAGATAGCTTCTTTTTCGAGCACCCGTACACCTGAGGAGGAAGCAACCGACAAGAGACTGTTGCTGTTTGGAGGTAGGGCTATTACTTACCTCCTCCACTAGACAGGAAACCTGAGGGCTAACCTAGTGTTGGAGAGGCGATATGCTGTGCTGTCTCAAACCTCTAGGTTTGTTGGTCCTGAGTCAGCTTGACGCTCAGGAATGACTGGTTCTGGGATCATCCTCCCTCTCTGCTAGAGGCGAGGTGGAAGCCGCGGTGGACAGGTTTTGAGTTGACAATGACAAATTTGCTCACCTAGCAGTGGCTAAGACCTCTGGGTCTTTGCAAGGCACTGTGGCCCAACCCTCAGGTCAGGCTGGACCTTCCTCTTCCGGTCAGAGAAAGGCTTCCTTAGCCCCTTGGTGAGCTACTCTCTACCCCAGTAGTGAAAGCTGTGCCTCTTTCAGCCCTCTGGCTGATGGTGGGTGGATGTCTGTCGAGCCATTGGGCAACTTGGGTGACATGGAGCTGTGACCTAGGTAGTGGATGTCTGTCTGGTAGGGTACGTACAACCCTTTGAGTCTTCGCTACCCCTCACCCTCAATCCGGTCTGGTTCCAAATGTTATTTCCCGGTTCACTGAAGGACGTCGCCCCTTGGGAAAAGATGAATGTGATACTCCGGGAAGGCAGTGTGGAAGTCATTAGCAACCAGTCTCCAAGGTTTTTACAGCTGCCTGTCCCTGGTGGAAAAGGCAACAAGAGGCTGGAGGCCAGTCATCAACCTCTCTCTCCACTGAACCAGTTTGTTCACCAGACCTGGTTTTAGATGAAAGTGGTCTGTTCGGCTCTCAATTCCATCAGTGGGTGACTTCATGTTTTCGGTGACTTGAAAGATGTGTATTTTCAATACCTATCCATCAGTCCTCCCGCAAGTACCTCCACTTTACCATCGGGGGAGATGGCATTCCAGTTCAGGGCACTGTTTCAGACTTGCAGCTGCTCCACAAGTGCTCACTTGGATGTTCACGTTGATGTCAGCTCGTGCTCATTCTCACCAGTACGCTTGTGGAAGTACCTGGACGATTGGCTGGTCCTGGCGAGCTTGTTGCCGCAGCTGGTTCAGGACAGAAGTCAGTTTCTTAAGTTTTTTCACGACCTGGGTGTAGTGATCAACTTTGTGACGTCAAATCTCATGCTCAAGCAGAGGGTAAAGTATCTGGGCATGCTGATAGACACAGCAGCAGTGAGGGTATTCCCTTCAGATTCCCTTATCGGCAGGTTCAGAGAGGTGGTGCAGAAGTTCCTGTCTCGACAAGAATAACCTGCTCGCAATGGCATGTCATTCTGGGTCACCTGTTGTCATTGGAGAGGATGGTCCCTGGTGGACGGCTTCACCTCCAATCCCTCTAGTGGAGGATGGAGTTTCAGTCTGGTGAGGGACCCTCCTTTCTCTCCTGTTCCTCTATTGGAGGAAGTGAGGAGAGATCTAGTTTGGCAGTTAGATGACAGTTGCCTCTTTTTTAGGGATGCCGTTGGGCACTTCCCTTCCCAAGGTGCTTCTGTTATTGGATGCATTGACTGAGGGATGGGGTGCGCACCTGAAGGAGTTGTTGGTGTCAGTTGTGTGTGGGACCAGAACGACAGACACCTGCGCATCAGTGTCCTGGAACTCAAGGCAGCTTTTTTAGTATCTGGGGTCTCGGAATATGGTGGCATACGAGCCTAGCCCCAGATCCAGGTGATAGTGACGGAGTGGTCCCTACACCAAAACATTGTGGAGAGACTATTCAAGTTATGGGAGCCCCAAACATATATTTTTTTGACTTGGTACAACAGAAAGTTACGTGTTCTTCTTGATGGTGCTGGACCTATGGGTTGCAATGGAGGATGCTTTCCAGCACCCAGGGGCAACTTAGAGGCTTATGCCTTCTGTCTGTTTTGTCTGATTTGTTGGGTGATCAACAGGGCTCTGATCACCCCAAATTTCAGATTGACTCTGGTGGCTCCCGAGTGACCACACACTGAGTGGTTCCCGTAGCTGCTGGCTCTGTTATCTGAGGTCCCGAGAGAGATTCCCCCATGACACAACCTTCTGTGCCAGATGCATGTCAAAAGCTCACCAGGCAGTGAAAACACTGGCAACTTCACACCAGGAGACTATCAAGCATCTCCTGCAAGTGAGAGGCTTGTTTCTTAACACATAGTGAAGATGTCTGGGTACCTGTGGAAATCCTCAGCTGCTGTGTACCAGGGGAAATGGGCCGCCTTCTCTGGTTGGTGTAGTCGACAGGGTATCTCCCCAGTCAGAGCTTCTCTTCAGCAGGTAGTGGACTTCTCACCTTTCTTTGCTGAGAGAAGCTTCTCTCCATTTTGACCATTAAGGGCTGAAGAGTTGCACTTTGGGTGAAGGGAATAGATCCCTCATCCTTGTAAGGGAAGTTTTGAGCAGTCTTACCCTCCCAGGGAACTCAGGCCCCCTGAGTGGGACGTGACTCTTGTCTTGAGGAGCCTCCATACAAGCTGTCAAGAGAGTCGTCAGACAGAGATCTGACTCTAAAGATTGTTTTCTTGTTTGCCTTGCTTTGGGTAAGAGAGTAGGTGAGCTTCATGGCCTTCAGTGTTAAGCACTCTAGGAGATGGGGATATGTTATACTTGAGTTGGTCCTGAAATTCGTAATGAAGACTCAGAATCTGTCAGGCCCAGATTTGAGTCCATTTTGATCCCCTTCCCAAAAGACTTTGTAGGTAATGATCGGGATGAGGTGCTACTTTGTCCAGTTAGGGTGCTGCGGTACTTCCTTAAGAGAACTCTGCATCTCAGGTCTGAGTGTCGACATCTGTTTGTTAGTACTGGCTTGGCCAAGAAAGAGATGTCTAAGAACACAATCTCTTTCGGGCTTCATGAGACATCAAAGGAGCTTACTCTTCATCTGATGAGGTAGACAGGAGTCCAGTCTGGGAGAGAGCTCACGAAGTTAGGGGCATCATCCCTCCTGCATTCTGGAAGAACCTTTCAGTTCAGCAGGTACTGTGAGCAGTTATGAGGTCACACCAGACCACATTCACATTGTTTTACCTTTGGGAGATTGCCCACAAGTTCTTGGACATGTTTTTCCTTGGGTCCTGTGGTGGCTGCTCAACAAGTTGTGCAGCTCTTTTGACTCCCCTAAGGGGACAGGTAGCATCTCGTCTAAGGTGTTTGGGAAGCGAGAGAGAAGGTGTGCGAATGACTATTCTCCTCCCTTTTCTCTTTTACCTTTCTCTTTTGTGGGACAGAGTGGCAGGTAGTGAGCAAGCCATCACATGCTGGATGGACAGGTTTGCAGGGGACTACATGATGAGGTCACCCTTTCCTTTATGTGTTTGTAGAATGAGTGGATGAATGTCCCCCCCCCTTCTCTTGACAAGGTAGAGAGGGATAGACAATGAAAAAGACCTGCTGGTTTTACTAGCAAGTTTTATTGTCTTCGACACTTTTGGGTTCCTCGAAGCCTTCATGAAAGATAACGAAGCAATCTCATTACTTTTATGCCCAGAAGTCCAGCAGTTGCAGCATCCCTTATATCCAACAAGCTAGAGGTGCAGGATTCCTTTATCAGCTCTTCCAGACCAGGAAGGTATTCCTGAGTGGGTAGAACCAACCAGTCGGTTCAGAGATTTGCCCCGACTCCCCCCCACCAGTAGGTAAGTCTCCTATGTAAAGAACTAAGGTTTGTACTTCTGTAGGAACAAATAGAAAATTTCTAAAGCAATTTGTATTTTTCCTAATATACACCCGCCTCAGCCACCCCCCATTCTGGTACCTGGGCTGGAAGGCAAAGTGGAGTGCAGACCGATGAGAGGGCAGGGCTTCCCCCCTACTGCTGATAGTTTACGACCTTGTCCGAAAATTAATCAGCCATTCCAGCTCGTGTTCGCAAGCTATGTAAAGAACTTCAGGTTTGCATTAGGAAAAATACGAATTACTTTAAAAATTTGCTATTTTTCTACTGTGTTAGCCCATTTTTTCTATGAAGGTGAACCTTGACCCAAAGTTTGAATTCATCACAGTAGAAAAGTTAGCTGTTTTGAGAGAGTGAGGTGCTTATTAATTCTCTGTTGAGTTTTATTAAGATGTTATCATCTATCAGAACGCTCAGTACACAATGGCACAATGGAAGTCTTGTCATCAGTGTTGTTGATGTTTGTTTTTTAGAGGACTGACTTTCATAAAATTAAGTGTGTTTTTCTTCATTGTTTATTGTCTTTTTTTTTGTACTCCAGACTTCCTTTTAAAGGGTAATTTCATTTGATGACAGTGCTAGTAATTCTAAAAGAGGCTCCAATGCTATTAAAAGTGTTATACACCTTTGCATTGGATTTCATAACTTACATGCTTTTATATACATTCTGTGTTTACAGTATTTATATACAGTAAACTCCCCGTATTTGCGGGGGATGTGTACCACAACCCCCCGCGAATAGTTGACAACCCCCCCTCTAAAAATGCTTATAACTACCTATCTTGAAAGTTCAAATACCAAATGTGTACTTTAAACAAGCATATTATATCAAATATACCTTAAATTATTATCATATTACTGTATTAATTTTTGAAATGGTATTGTTAACATCATTTCAAAGTCATCTTAAACATTTTACTCTTAAAAATATATATGTACATACAGGCAGTCCCCAGTTATCGGCAGCCTCGGTTACTGGCGATCCGGTTTTACGGCGCTTGTCTAGCGATGACAATAACCAGATTTTCGTCGCTGATAACCGGTGATCAGAGCCGCCAATAAGAGGCGATCAGCACCACTAACCGGTTATCGGTGCTGCTAACTGGGGATCAGTGCTATTATTGGCGATTTTCGGTTAGTGGCGATTTTCGGTTGTCGTCATGCTGTAGGGAACGGAACCCCGCTGATAACCGGGGACTGCCTGCACTACTAACCCTTCCAGCCAATAACAGAGAGAGAGAGAGAGAGAGAGAGAGTATCTTTCTATAATCACTCTCCCTTTCTACCTATTGACCTATCCATTCATCCACCTCTCACATTCTGAGTATCCTTTGGCATGAGTGAGAGAGAGAGAGATTATTCAGTATCCTTTGTAACGGTATTTTGACCACCAAGTGGGCAACATATTTGACTGTGAGAGGGTAACACTTCCTCCCCTTCATGATCAATATGTCAAGATAATTGACACCTAGATTACAACCCCCCTCACTCCAAGGTTCAGAGAAGACTGGGAATTAATGTGTTTTCTTTTAAAATTTTACGTAATTTACGATAGAAATGCATAAATGTTGTAATTATGGCATGGAAAGTATGAAAAAATGAATAACAAAGTAAGATCACATTTATCTATAAAACTACAGCATACAAAGTAAAGAAACATATATGTTACATATGCATAAAAAATCTATCTCAGTGAGAGAGAGAGAGAGAGAGAGAGAGAGAGAGAGAGAGAGAGAGTAGAGAAAGAGACAAGAACATAATCTAGATTAGTAGATGAGAGGGAGAGAGAGAGAATTATTATTTTTATTATTTAACCCTTAAAGTACATCAGTGTGCATTTGGAACTTCCCCCATAAATGCATAAAATTTTATAAACAAATAAAAATGCTCCAGTTTGCTTTATATTTCTTTTGCTATAAGAACAGATCCTATATTTTCCATATCTGACATTATTTTTTTCGTAAACGGTGATTACGGTACTGGAAAATGCAAATTTTTATAGAAAAATGGTAGAAAATAGCAAAAATAAAGGAAAAAACCTTAGGTGGGCATTATACATAATCTGTGACCCAGCATTTTTTGGGGGAAGCTAAATCTAAAGAAAATGTGTGTAGAACAACCATCTCTAGATAAATAACTCAATACAAAAATTATTTTTTCTTTGGTGAAATAGGTACCTTTTATGTAAAAATATTTTAAGATTTTGTAGTGTTGAAGGAAAGACTGGAAAAGAATCTACAGTGTAGCTTTTATTTTATGAAAATGAAAGAGAGAATCTCTTATATATATGTTGTTAAGACATAGGAATGAAATTGAACAGTATTTAGAGCATTATATAGAGCAAAAATTATCTTTTATGTACTTTCATCTATGGGACTCATATACAAATGAAATAGGAATTTTCATTCAGAAAACTCCTAAAACAAAATTTCAACTAACCACTGGTTTTGCATAGCTTATTACATTCACAGGTCTTTTTATGCTTGCCTACAGTGTGGCATACCATTTTGAAGCATGGCCAAATACACAAAGGTGGCTTGTTAGGACAACTTTCACAGTGATATGTTTATGTCTTCTTCTGCACTGCCCTTTTTTCTTCAAGCAGTAGTCACTGTTTCTTATACTGCAAACAATACAATCAGGCTTGTGATTTTTGTGTGCAAATTGAACAATGAAATATCTGCCTGTGAGTCTGTTTGATAATGGTGATTCCAGTCTCATCGTATCAATCAGTGGCCTTTTTGAATAACCTTCCAACAATCCATTTACTACCTGTTTTCTAAATTTCCTCTGACTTGGTTTTTATTTGGAATTTGGACACCATAAGTTATTTTTGCATCTACTAAGGCCACCTCTATGACAAAATGCCATATAACCTGGTACCATTTCTTCTTCCTCTGACTAAAATTATATGTTGCACTCAGTAGATCAAATCTGTCCACCCCTCCCTTATATTTATTATAATAAGCTTGAACAGGTGGTTTATGTACAATTCTATCACCTTTTTTTTATTTTGTTGTTACCCCTGTCACACTAGAATCACCAACAGTTGGCAACATGTTCACTTTTCCTGTGTCCTGCCAAGTTGCTGCTACCATTGTGTTTTCATTATTTGTCCATATTATTGGAGTTCTCCTTTTTCATTTTAACTCTTCCCATTTCCTTGGGCAGACCCTTTCTGTTTACACGAACAGTGCCACAAGCACCCACACCTGTCTCCCTTAGCTTACTAAAAAGCTCTACACTTGTGTAAAAGTTATCCACAAAGAGTATATGGCCTCTATTTTCAAACCCTTCTAGTAATGCTAAGGTAACCTTAGTACCTAACCCATCTTCACTAGGGTGTTGATTAACTATTTCGTTACCTGTATATACATCAAAATGCATAAGGTATCCAGTTTTGGCATCAAAAAATGACCGAAGTTTTATCCCCCATCGCGTTTGTTTTTGAAGGTAAATACTGTTTGAAATACAACCTACCTTTGAATTTCAACATGGTCTCATCAGTAGCTATTTCTTTATTACTTCTGTAAATTTTTGTATACAAATTTTGAATATTATTTAGAATTGGCCTCACCTTATAAAGTCTATCATTACTTTTGTGTACATCATTGTCTGCAAAGTGCAAAAAAGCATGTATCAACTGGTACCTTTCTCTGGTGAACACCTCACTAAAACCTGGTGTCTTTGATAACCAAAAAGGATCTTCAAAGTATGATGCTAAAGTTGCTTTCTTCACAATACTCTACTTCTACAGCAACAAATGCTTTGATTTCTTCTACTGTGTCTGGGAGTCAATTATTGTACCTGGATCTGCACTGTAATGGAAGCCTCATATTTATCGTTATCTCAGCATATTTATTTGTTTCCAAAACCACGTGATCAAATATTTCTAAGGGAAACAATTTCAAAAATGCTCATAGGGAGTAAGATTTTCTATGCCCTCTACACCAGGATTAACTGTAAAATATGTAATTCCATCTAATATTTGGGGGTTTACTGAAAAAACATCTCCCACTTTATGCCAGTCTGTAGTAGCTAAGTAACCAATTGGTTCTTAGCCACGTAAAATAAGTCTAATCCTTCGGGCCAGCCCTAGGAGATCTGTTAATCAGCTCAGTGGTCTGGTAAAACTAAGGTATACTTAACTTGTAGTACTTTGGTAATTACCAGAGGTTGGAACTGCAATATCCTCCTTTTGTAAAACCATATTTTTAATCATATCTTCTGCCTCATCAGTATCTTCTTCACTTT
Source organism: Macrobrachium rosenbergii (assembly GCF_040412425.1). NCBI lineage: Eukaryota > Metazoa > Arthropoda > Malacostraca > Decapoda > Palaemonidae > Macrobrachium > Macrobrachium rosenbergii. The sequence goes on from NC_089752.1 coordinate 66,565,121, forward strand.
CCCCTTCCCATAAATCAGTCATTTCCTTAAATGCATCCTCATTTTCACTGTCAGATGCTCGTATTTCTTCAAGTTCCCTCAAAATATGTTCTTGTGTCTTTAAAATTCTTGATTGCTTTCTTGAAGGATTCATGATTATCTAGAATTTAAAATGAACAGGAATTAAATAAAATAAAGACTAAAGCAAAAAAAAAACCTTCCTAGATAATAAACAAAACCATGTAAACTGTTACAAATTACAAGGTAAGAGTTACTGTTTGATCAGTGGTAACGAACCATTGATCAAACAGTAATTCTTGTTCAAAATTTTCCAGGCTGAAAACCAGCTAACCTACACAGCAAGCATGCACAGTTGTGTGTGATACAGAAACAAATAAAACAGTCATTATTTTGGATAAAAATGTAAAACAAAAGCAGAAAACCAGAAGTAATCTAACCTACAGAGCTGTGCTTGTGAAGCAAAAACATGACAGGAAATACAAGAACAAATAATAATGACTGGTTTTATGAGAGTTTAGTTTTACAATGCTCAGTCAGTACTAACTTTTCAACATTTCCCAAATAAACTTCCCAAATCATTCATTGTTTCTCTCTTTATATATACTGTACATATATTTACATATACTGTACATATATATTTACATATACTGTACATATATTTGAATAAAAGTATACGTCTGTATATAGCCTAACATAAATACACATACAGTAAACCCCCTGTATTCGTGGGGAATGTGCACCGCCTCCCCCCCCCGCAAATAGCTAAAATCTGCGAATACTTAAAAACACTTAGAACTGCCTATTTTGATAGTTTAAACACAAAAAAACTCTAAAAAGAGGATTTTGACAAAGGAAAAATCTATTTCTGGGGAGAGACCTGTGTCACCCGGTGAAATAACCTTTCAGCACTTATTTCAAGGTAAAGCTATTGCTAAATATACCAGAGAAAAGCTAAAAAGCTAAGCCGGAGTTACTACCCCCGGTGCGAGCTCCATGGTATGGAGTCGTGTATGAGAAAGGGTGAGATTGTCACAATCACAGGCCTCCGCCCTGTAAACCTTCCCAATGTCAAAAGTCCTACCGAGTGAGGTGCCGTTACATACCCCGCACCACTCGCGGACTGTAAACAAGCCGGCGTCACCCACATTCCACATTAGCACCCCACACCGGAATGGTATTTGACCAGGGGGGGAAAAGAGGAAATATGGGGCGGTCACCGGGTGACACAGGTCTCTCCCCAGAAATAGATTTTTCCTTTGTCAAAATCCTTTTTCTGTGTTTCTCGACCTGTGTCAGCCGGTGAAATAATAACAGAGAAATCAAAATACCATTCTGAAACAAAAGAAGATTGTAGAGGAAAGTAATAAAACTAAACATCTGCAAGAGTTTTAATAACTTAGTAGTAAGAATGGCATTAAGACATAATGATGACACCGTAATATACTTAGTTTTATAAATAACATAATTATACATGAATACAAAATCCTGAATGGAGAAGAGTACTTAAAATTACAGACTTAAGTACTAAACACATACTTAAAACTAATACAAGGAAACTGTGTTCCACAAAACAATATATGTAAATGAGGTAAACAATAAACAGGATAAATTCATGACATGGTCAGGAGAAGGTGTGAAGCATGCCTGACCTGGAGATGACCAAAGGGGAATAAATGAGGCAGGTAGGAGGGAGGAGAGTGACTGAGTACAGAAAGAATCATACTGGTGGGGGAACTATGTTCCCTGCCGCCACTGTAGAAAATTTAAGAGCTTCTAGTGATTTCAGGTAGTGGCGTTTAAAGACTACAGGGGATTTCCACCCTGTGTACTTTGACAGATCCTCAAAATTCATATAATGAAAATAGTTAGTGGAGGTGGCCACTGCCCTGATGTCATGCACTTTTGGGACTGAATCTGGGTTTGCATGTTTAATGAAATATAGGATCTGTTGTCTAATGGCTTTCAAAGAAATGGTTCCTCCCCCTTCCCTTACAAATAAAGGCCCTGAAGTTATGTGTGAGGTTCTGTCTAAGAATGCTTTCAGGGTAAAGACTGGGCATAAAGACAGGTCCTGTGGGAGGGGGATGATCTTCCATGGGGACCACCTATCCTGAGGATCTTCATTTTTAGCTAGGAACTTAGGGTGAGGAGCTAGTAACACTTCACCTGATGGAAGGAAATCCAGATGATTGGGTTCTCTAGACAAGGCAGCCAGTTCAGAAATTCGAGCACCTGAAGCCAAACTAATTAAAAATAAGGTCTTCCTTAATAAGTTAGTGAAAGAACAGTTATGATTATCTATTTCTGAGGCTAACTTAAGGACATCATTTAAGAACCAGGAAACCGACTGTGGACGGGTTACTGGTCTCAAACGAGCACAGGCTTTAGGGATAGACGAAAAATAAGAGTCCGTTAAGTTAATCTTAAACCCGTGCAAAAATATCTTTTTTAAGGCTGATTTTGCTGTAGTAATAGTACTAGGGGCCAGACCTTTTTCAAACAATGACCTAAAAAATGAAATGGCTAAATTAGTGGTCATTACTGTAGCTTCAGATTCTTTTAGAAAGAGTGCCAATTTCTTAACTGCTGAGTCATATTGTCTAAGAGTGGATTCCCTTTTATCTGATTCTAGGAACAAAGTGTTAACAGGATCGATATTAGCATCCCTTTGAGCAGCAAACTTCATGAAATCCACAAAGCTAGGGCATTCTGAATTCTTGAGGAAGCTGACACAGTCTGAGTTTGTACTATTTGCGTCAGTTTCGGGTTGGGAATTTTCAAACACCGAAGCTTCAGTTCTAGAAGAAGTGGAAACCAGTTGCTCTTCGGCCAATTCGGAGCTACTAAGGCTACTTGGCCCTTGAATGTCCTGAGTTTGTGAAGGACTTTCAATAACAGGTTTACTTGGGGAAAGAGGTAGATTCTTTTCCACTTGTTCCAATCTATGGACATCGCATCTGTGGAGTGAGCTAGAGGGGCCAGATTGGGGGCCACATAGCAGGGTAGTTTGTGGTTGCACTCTGTTGCAAAGAGATCTACTTGGAGACCCGAACTTGGTTGCAAATCCACCTGAAGGAGGTTTTGTCCAGGGACCATTCCGACTCCAGCGGAGTTGTCCTGGACAGGAATCTGCAATGACATTCCGGACCCCTGCAAGGTGGGTAGCAGACAGATGCCACTGGTGTTTGTTTGCTAGAGAAAATATTGCTATCATAACTTGATTGATCCGACTCGACTTGGAACCTCCTCTGTTCAGACAGTGCACTACTACTGCGCTGTCGAGAACCAATCTTATATGAATCCGATTGTTGGGCGCAGTTTCTTCAGGGTTAGAAAGACTGCCATGGCTTCCAGAACATTGATATGAAACTGGCGGAACATGGTAGACCAAGTCCCTTGCACCTTCTTGTGTTGGGAATATCCTCCCCACCCGCTTAGGGAAGCGTCGGTGTGAATCACTAGGGATGGCGGAGGGAACTGAAGGGCACTGACCGATAAGCTCTTGACGGACGTCCAAGGCGGAGTCTCTTCTTCAGAATCGGTGGAATCAGAGATACTTTGTCTCTGAATCTGACATTGGCTCGACTCCGCCATACCCTGTTTACATCCTTCAGTTTGGATTTCAAAAGAAGATCCGTCACTGAAGCAAACTGAAGAGAACCTAAGACTCTTTCTTGGAGTGACGACGGGAAGCTTTCTTGTTCTTGAGAAATTGCCTGGTTGCTTTCGCTATTTCTCTCCGCTTGGCCGGGCGGAAGGGATAGTCTGTGTGTACCCAGGTCCCACTGGATTCCTAACCACTGGCGACTCTCCGGAACTAGGCGGGATTTCTCCATGTTTATCTGAAAGCCCAATGATTCCAGAAAGCCGATTACTATGGCTGTCGCTCTCCGGCATTCGTCGGCGTTGGGCGCCCAAGCGATCCAATCGTCTAAGTATGTGGCTAGCATGATCCCTTGGGACCGGAGTTGTTGAACTACCGTGTCCGCCAGTTTGGTGAAGATTCTGGGAGCTATATTGAGACCGAATGGCATGACTCTGAATGAGTATGCTTGATTTCCTAGTCTGAACCCCAGATAAGGAGAGAACCTTCTCGCAATCGGGACGTGATAATAGGCGTCTGAAAGATCTATAGAGGTGGTTATGGCTCCACGGGGAAGTAAGGTCCGAACCTGCGAGATTGTAAGCATTCGAAACTTGTCGCATTGAATGTAGGAATTTAGACGGGACAAGTCTAGAATTACTCTTCGTTGACTGGAACCTTTCTTTGGGACGCTGAATAGTCTGCCCTGAAATTTCAGATGTCTCGCTTTCTTTATTGCCCTCTTTATTAACAGATCTTTCACAAAGTCCTTCAGAGCCTTGGAGGGTGATTGATGGAACCTGATCGGGGGGGGGAGGACTTTTGATCCAACCCCACCCCAATCCTTTGGAGACTATGCTCTGGGCCCAGGGACTGAAGCTCCACTGGTCCCGAAAATGATACAACCTCCCACCTGCCTCCTCTAGATCCCCTGCCTCCCCTTCCTTTGGAGGAAGAGCGGGATGAACCTCTACCTCTGAAGTACCCTCTAGCTCTCGTTCCTTTTGTATTTTGGATTGACCGAAATGCTCCCTGGCTTTCGTAAGAGGCATTATAAGCAGGGGAGGATACGTAAGAAGGGGCAGCGAGAGGTTGATGGGCTGGTTGAACCAGCACATACTGAGGTTGAGGCTGAGGTTGGGAGGTTGAGGGATGTCCAGGGCCGGGGACCTGGACGGCCTGCAGTACTGTCTGAGTCGGGAGCCGCTTAAATTTCTTGAACTTCTTCCCTTGTTTAGGGTAAGTTCCGGCGGGCTCAGATTGTTTCCTCTTGGAGGACAAACCCCAACGGGAGCGGAGACTCTGGTTGGCCCTAGTTGCCTCTGCTAGGACTGCATCAACCTCTTCCTGAGGGAATAGGTTAGCTCCCCAGATGGAGCTTTTATGAGCCTGTTAGGCTCATGACGGATAAAGCTGCGAAAGATGTGCTTCCGGCAGTTCAATCGTGCCTTTACAAAATCATAGAGGTCCTGTTGGAAACTTCCCAGGAGAGATTTCGTCAACACCTGGAAAAGAGGATCTCGCAGTATACCACTGACGTCGCCTCTGCCAAAGTCAATGAGTTTAAGGACCTACTAAGTCTGTCCTTAGAGTCTGCTTCGGCCTTCAGGAGCGACTCTGGGATTCTGGGAGTTGCTCGCTAAAGAGGTTAGAGGCGCAGTCAGGGTCCAGCCGGGTAACCGTAAAGGTATCCGGGGTTGCCGCCCAATACTGGGAATCTCCGGGTAAGACCAGTGATGTGGGATCTATCTCCCGGAGATGAGAACTGGTTTGCCCTCCACGCAAGCTTGGTTGGTGAGGAGGCGACTTTAGAGGTGCATGGAGTGGGAGGGCTTCCCCAGAGAGAACATGGTAAATGCACCTTTTGCGGAGTGAGCTTTGTATTCGCCGCCTGCCACTCCGACAAGGTCCGTAGTAGGGCTGGTTGGGCCTGGTCCCTCGGGAAGATGACTGTCTCCTTTGGGACCTTATCGGACCGGATCCAAGCCTCCTCTGTAAGCCTGGCATATCCTGCATAGGGAGATTTCAGGTTTGGAGGAAGAATTCCAGTTCTTCCAACCTGCAGTGCCTAAGCCCTCAATAGTGAGAGTACCCTCATGTTGGGGAGCAAAGAGGGTCAGGCGCCAGGGGTTCCCTTTATCGAAAGGGGGCAGGTTGGAGGTATCTGGGACGGAGAAGGGTTTGTTGGCCGCTCCGCCACTCATGAACCCGGAGATCAAAGTCCTCTGTGACTTCACCACCTCTGATAAGGAGAGCATAGAAGCGTTTGAAGAAGACAGCTGATTCGAGAATTGCGACAGCTTGTCGTCAACTCTCTTGTCAAACTGCTTCATAAGAAGCTCAGCAAACGCTTCAGCGTCAAAGGAAGGAGGGTGGGAGTCTCCTTACTATGCTTTGACCGTGCTCCCTTCCCAGAAGTAGAGGCCTTGCTCGTAGACGGCACGGGGCTGGGGGCCGTGACATCTTCGAGGAACCTCGGAGCGGACCTTCTGGGATTTCAAGGTCTTTTTCTTAACAGATTTAACCTTAGGGACGGTAGACCTTGCACCGTCCATAAGGCAAGAGGATTTCACAAATCCTCTGAAGGAAGAAGCAGTAGAAGAGGAGAACTAAATAATAGATCACCTGCCTCACTTACCCCCTTACTTGGCTGTTCCAAGTCTACATTCATAGGCTCCAGGTTGAAGTTGAGGGCATAGCGTCCTCCGCTCACGATACCGCAAGCAGCGACTTCTTCTTGGGAGGGCTGCGTCATCTCCCGGATCCCGGCGATTAAGGGGGCGGCTATTTCATCCGCAACGGAAGCCGAGATCAGGCGCGGGAAGAGAACGTTGCAAACGTCCTTGCAGAGGATGTAGGGTTTCCCTGCCCGGCGTTCCTCCCCGAAGCCGCCGACCCAGGACTTGAGGGTCGATAAAGCGGAGTCCCGGGAGCTGCGGTCAATCTGAAAAGGGGAAAGGAAGATAGGTGATTGGGCCTCCTAAAAGGAGAATATGTTACAATTATCCATCAAAGACAAAATTGAGGATAAACGTTAATCCGGAGTGGAAGATTTTCTTACCGACTCGTCCAGAACCTGCTCGTAAAGAGCGTAGCACACTTCACAACCGTCCGGGTGCCAAACAGTCAGGTCCCCCACATGGACAGCACAGCCGGAGTGGGACCTGCAGACTTCATGCCCGCTGGCCTGGTTCAGCACAGCGGTGCACCCCTGCTCCTGACAACGCACCATCTGTAAGTTGAACGATAAATGAGTATGCTAATAAGACCGCCGGAGTAGTGTCTTAGAATAGTATTAATCCAAGTAGGCCCCGCCGGAGTTAACCGGGGGGGAAAAAAGGGGGCTACTGGAACAACATGATTAACTACCTAGAGGGACCGCCGGAGTTAATCTGGAGCGACGGGGAAGGTCCCAAAAGGATAGTTAACATATCATTAAATAACATTAAATATTAATAAATGAACACCCACATACCCACACCTATATAGTTATACAAAAATATATCCGGATAGGACCCGCCGGAGTAAACCGGGGAGATAAAGGGCCTATCGGATATGTAAAAACTCCCCATGAAGCCGCCGGAGTTAATCCGGAGCCAAGGGTAGATAATAATAAGTATGTTGTATGTGAAGTGAACAAAAACATCTGCGACTAGGGGAAAGATTACTATAGGGTATACTTTTCCCACTTGGGGCCGGAGAGAGTCTTGTACTTAGAACGGTGACGGCGGAGGAGGTGTAGTGAACACCGTCCGACCAAACACCGTCCCCACCGGAGTAGGGGAAACAAGAACATCTGGCCACCAAGCAAAGAAAAACACCAAGGTAAATAGCTGGTGGAGAGAAGATACTGGAAAAGGGTGTATATGAAGAGGACAATATAAGTGTCGTACCATGTGAACGGCAGAAGACAGTCAGGTGGGAAACTCCAACTGGCAACTAGAACACTGTCTCCCCACCGAGGTGTCTCGGATGGGAAAAGACGCAGCGATACTGACACAAGAAGGGAGGGGATGTATAGGCTATGAGTGTGGGACTCTGGTAGCGACCAGGGAGTGGGTAGGCACACCCGGGCGCCATGAGAATCTACTCCCTCTCTAAGATCGGACGAACATGTACGAGCGATATTGAAAGAGAGGAAGAGATGGAACACTCAAAGACAAAGCAAAGAAAGGGATGGGAAACAGGGTGTGGGAGCACCCCGGTCCCCTACTGTAGTCTCGAAAGGAATGACCGGATAAGGTCAGGTGACGAGAGAACGGCCAATCAATGCAGAGGGAGGGGATATAGGCTATGGCGAAAGGAAAGGCTAAATCTCGGCCTTGGTAAGATAACATATAATGAAAGCTAACCAAGGGTGGGAGAGGGAGGAGGGGGAAAGGCGATAGGCAAGAGAATGTGTTAGGAGGGGTAAAACATGAAGTGGAGAATAACCCGAAGATGTGGCTCGGAAGGAGGAGGCAACACGAGGAACCCTCGTTATTCCAGCTTAACTATTAGTACTGTAAAGACTAAGCGGAAAGGCCGAAATAGGGAGAGGAAAAGCGTCAGCCCCACTCACCAACCAACGCCACATAAAGGGAAGCCACCATGAATCCCCTACACACAGAGCTCTCTCCTGGCCAGTAGAGGACCGCCAAGCCATAGCCTAGGCTAACCTTACCCAGCTGGGGACTGGGAAGAAACCCAGGAGAAGTAACTACTCCACCAACTTACAGTAACTTAGCCTAGGCAAAATGAAATGATCTAAATAATCATAAGCGCATGTAGAAAGGGAGACAAAGCCTCACGCGATATGAGCGCGGAGGGAAAATGGCCGACCTTCCAGACAAAAATTTCTCAGATAATATCTGTTAATATCAAAGACATCCGTGCGCTTGGCATAAAATAAGCAATTTAAGCATAAACGTACCATCTCAAACAAAACATCCCAACCCTGGAGGAAGCAATGTCCAAATTATAACGTGTATAACAAGGAATAATGGCGGATAGGCCCGAGGGGAAACTCAAGCCTAAAAGACAATAAAGGGACTTCCCCAGAGAAGGGTAATAAAATATATATAAAACCCAATTGAATATATATATAATAATAAACAAAAGGGTATAAGGAAAAGGGGATGGGGAAAAAGCCCGACCTAGTCGAGCCGACATAAGGTCACATGGCGTCGGGCGGTGGGAATGAGACTGACAATAAATCCCTAATTATTTAACTAGGGGAAATAAAACTTCTCAACCACCCAAATAAAACATAGAGATGGTACTCAACTTAGGTGATGAATCCAATGAAGATGCCATTGCTTGAAAAAACCAACAAGCGCACACGAGGAGAATCACAACAACAGCGAACGCGTGCTAAAAGTGGAATGTGGGTGACGCCGGCTTGTTTACAGTCCATGAGTGGTGCGGGGTATGTAACGGCACCTCACTCGGTAGGACTTTTGACATTGGGAAGGTTTACAGGGCAGAGGCCTGTGATTGTGACAATCTCACCCTTTCTCATACACGACTCCATACCATGGAGCTCGCACCGGGGGTAGTAACTCCGGCTTAGCTTTTTAACTTTTCTCTGGTATATTTAGCAATAGCTTTACCTTGAAATAAGTGCTGAAAGGTTATTTCACCGGCTGACACAGGTCGAGAAACCCAGAAATGCTTATATCTGAGTATTTTAATAGTTTTACCACAAAAAGTGCATTTAGTCAAAATTATATGAAAATACAGTAGTTGGTGAATATTTCTCAGTGAAAAATTCCACGAATGGGCGAATTTTCCGCGAATAATGTGTAGATACGTTCCACAGAGAAATCCGCGAATATGAGAGTCCATGAATAGTGAGACCACGAATACAGGGTTTTTACTGTACATAGATAACTAATTCACATATTTGTGTAAATGTACAATCGATTAAAAGGCTTGACATTTAAATGGCCAGTTAAAGGGACAAACAATAACATTTAGATTCTGGCCATTATATCTGCTTCATTTGACTATTACATGAACTTGTGGTAACTTATCAAACATCATTTTAAACCAGCATTGATTCACAATACAAAAAAATGCATTAATACAAAAAAATACCAGTTTATAAAGTATAAATAGACAAAATACAATTTATTTTTTGCCTAGCTGGGTAAAAAACACCCGAGGTCTCTTGTTTTTGTTACGTTTCGGGACGCCACCAATAGATTGTGCTAGATATTGACATCAAGTTTTCTCTGATGGTAAATAAAAGAAAATGGACCAGTAATTTTAAGGGTAAACATTTTTCTATGGTGGTAAACAAGAATCGACGCTCGCTCTTCCACTATAATCAACTCGTCGCTTACGGCTGACAGATGCACCCTAAGGGTTAATGTTATTATTTAATCGTATTAAACTTAATATTTGAAAATTAGTACTGTAAATCGTTATTTTATCATAAAATGTATATGTACATACAGTACAGTATTGAGTCACGAAAATAATATGAAAATACAGAATATTGGTCTACGAAAAAATCCGCGAATGGGTGAGTTGTCCCGCAAATAATTTATTGATAGGTTCCACAGAAAATTCTGCGAATCGCTGAGTCCACCAATTGTGAGAATGCGAATCTGGGCTGTTTACTGTATTTTTAAAGGTACAGAATCTCTCTTGTTCTCTTTTCTGTTGTCTCCTCTTTTACATATCAAACTTTCTGATCTGTGGAGCAATGTCAGTGACTAGCTTCTGATCTGTGGAGCAATGTCAGTGACTAGCTTCTGATCTGTGGAGCAATGTCAGTGATCGTAGCTATTGTGATGTCAAAGTGTGTAATGAATTGAATCAGTTGTTGCGCAGAAGCTTTGCAAGTTTATGGCCTTTTACATTTACTTTTAATAAATATTTACTTACTTTGGGAAATGATGATTATTGTTATTAGAGTACTAGGCAGTCCCTGGTTAACGGTGGGGGTTCTGTTCCCGGCCGAGTGCTGTTAACTGAAAATCAGTGATAATAGCACTAATGATCTGCTTACCAGCTCCATTAACTGGATATTGGCGCTGCTAACCAGATTGGCACTGCTAACCAGAATGGCGCTGAAAATCCAGTTAACAGCGTCGCTAGACAAGCGCCGTAACACCAGATCGCCGTTAACCAATTCCACAGATAAGAGGTGACTGCCTGCATATTATTTTTATGGTTCAAGAAGTCAGATTGAATCAGTTTAAAGTATCTAAGCTTGACAACTGTGTAAGAGGCCAAAGAGAACAAATGAAAAGTTAAAGGCTGAAACCATTGCAACTTAAACCAAGAGGGCATTGCAAAGAGCCTTTGGTATCTTCTACAGTGTGCTATGCAAGTGTACACTAAGTGGTAACCTTCAACCCCCTTTGGGAATGAATAATAATGATAACTAACAGCTTTATATGCCTCAGATTTTTTTTCAGCTTACTTAGCATGTATCACATTATATTTCAGATTGTACACACCTTTTCATGAAGAATCATCAAATGTCTCAGACAAAGTACATGATGCAGCCCTCAATGCGCTTATTCTCTTAGGTGTTGTAGTTGGGTTGACAGTTATACTCATTATCCTCTACAAGCAACGTTGCTATAAGGTAAGAAAGATATTTGTTTCTAAGGTCTGTTCTAAGCATGAACTCTTTTTTGTGATAAAAAGGAAATTTGTTTCATCACAACCCCACTAATCATATACTGTTAATGTTGACAAATTTTTGTCAAAATCTTTCGGTTAAAATAGCCATCTTTGAAAAGTAGTATATGAGTTGCTAACAAGTGAATTTATTTGAATTGTAAACTTCCAGTAAACTAACCATGCTGACAGAAATATTTTTATGACATAATGCATGTACCTTTGAATTCCTTAATTTGCAAAATCTTTTTACTAGCAGAAATGTTTGTTTTTGTTTTAAAATACAAGGCAAAACCCATTGCAGAATGGGATTTGCATTTGTATTTCATATATCTTGCACTAATATTTATTTTACTTATAAGTAGATCAGTACTATTCTAAAGTATGGTGGTTTAACCACATCACTGAGTCATTTCTGGATTCACAAGGTGATTGTGCCTGTAACAGAGTGCATGAAACTATATTCAGGTGTCGTATTTGCTCTACTATTTCCACGGCTAACAGGTTCATGGGGAAAACCCCAGTTATTTGCAAAATGGGCAAATTCACAAGGAGAGTACTTAGGACCATTATCTGAAATGACAGTATCTGGAATACCGTAGAGCACAATGATGTTTTAAGTTTGTTATGAATGCTTCTGAAGTAATTTCAGACAAATAATCTACTTCAAAGAACTGACTAAAATAATCCACAGTAACTAGGTAATGTCTTTCTTAAATTGTAAACATATCCCTTCTCCCAGGGGTGAGAGGGGACATCGTGCACATACGGTGGTTCCTCAGCTTGTTTTGACTGAGTATAAGGAGCAAACATCCTCAGACTTGCATACTCATGAATTTCTGCAGATAGATTTCAGGCCATTGCATAAATTCACAAGCACAGTAAAGACAAATTTATTCCACAGTGACTTGCATGAACTTTTTTCATTTCCAAGCGCATTGACGCGGGAACAACAACACGTTCTCCTCATAGAATTATCCCATCTTGAACCGACATTTCATCTGTATAGTTGAAATAGGGGGTGAGAGGTTGTAGTACAGTGGACCCCACTTTTTCACACCTCACTTTTTCACGCTTCACTTTATCGCGGATTTTTGTGGAACATATCTTTCCCTATTACAAGGGGACTTTCACAATTCACAAATTTTTTCATGGAGCAATACAACATTCACTAATTACTAATTACTGTATTTTCATTTAATGCTCATGACTAAATACATTTTTATGATAAAAAATGGTTATTAATTTTCAAATATAAAAACTAAAGTAAACACAGCAAAATATCTATAAAATGTTTAATACACATAAAATAAATCTTTAATACAAATTGTAAGCTGTTAAGCTCATTCTGGGCCCTCAGAATGAGCTTAAGCGCGCTCTCTCTCTCTCTCTCTCTCTCTCTCTCTCTCTCTCTCTCTCTCTCTCTCTCTCTCTCTCTCTCTCTCTCTCTCTCTCTCTCTCATGGAAAATATGAAAAGATGATTGACAAAGTAAAATCAATTTATCTATAAAACTATATCGTACAAAAAATAAGCATGCATAAAAAATGAATCTCTCTCATCTCAGTGAGAGAGAGAGAGAGAGAGAGAGAGAGAACAAAAATACATATGCACATAAAAAATATTTAATACACTAGTGACTGATATTGTTTTTACCAACGTAAAATGAAAACGGAACGACTTCAGTACTATGAGAGAAAACGGCTATGCCTATGTATACAGGGGTAACTTGATTAGTGGTCAAATGTTCTCTAAGACAGATTTATTTAATTTGTATTAAAATTTATTTATTTATTTGGTAATAAATATTTTATAGATATTTTGCTGTGTTTACATTAATATTAATATTTGAAAATGATTAAATCATTGTTATAAGAGCTTTAGGGGTTATATACTTAAGAGCAACAGTTGTAGGAGAGTAATCTCTATTAAATTAAGCAGTGACCTGTTAAAACAGGCAGTTATAAGTGTTTTTGTTTAAGGGGTACAGGGTATTTGGCAGGTATAAGTATTTTTAAAGGGGATTTTGCATATCTGTGGATTTTGCATTTTCACGGTGGGGTCTGGAACCTTGTAAAAGAGCTTTGTTTTCAGGCCATCCTTCAATAATTGTTTTGAAGGTCTCATCTGACCAAGTCTCTGCATGGATTTCATCTGGACAAGAAACCTTAAATGGAGGAATGACAAGTTATTGAAAGAAACAACTTCGTCACTTGTTGCATTAGACATAGGGGCTCATGATACTGTAGGGCATCGGTTACAGGAATGTTCTTTCCAGGCTTATATTCAACTTCAAAATTATATTCTTGAGCACAAAGGAACATAGGCTGAAGTCACTTGGTAGCATGGATAAGGGGTTCCTTCACGCTACACATAATAGGCGTATGTCACAACCTTCACAGTGCAACCAAAAGTAAAATCATGAAATTTCTTTAGACCTTCAAGAATAGCAAGCTTTTCTCTCTCAGTCTATGCATAGTTTCTCTCAGAACTGGAAAGGGCTCTACTAGCAAAAGCAATTGGCTTTCCTTCTTTCATGAGAGTTGAGCTTAATTCACACTGACATTGTCATTTTCAAGAGTAAGTTTCTTGTTAGGATCATAAAATGAAAAAGTTAGGCTATTTACTATCATCTCTTTAACACATTGAGAAGCATCTTCTTGACTCTGAGACCAAGTCCAAGACACATCTTTCTTAAGTAGATTATGAGGAGGATGTAAAACATAGTTAGACGAGGTACAAAGTTTGACATAATTTACCATACCTAGAAAGTGACGCAAGTCTTCAAGCATTTGATAAGAGGTACAAACTTTGACATAATTTACCATACCTAGAAAGTGACGCACTGGTGAGTTCGAAAGTTGGAAATAACTTTCATCTGCTCAGGGTCAGAGAGGAGAGCATCCTTAGTAAGGGCATGTCCCATGAAAGTGATGCTATCTGTCCTAAGTGTAAATTTATCCAATTCAGTTGAATACTTTGTTCTCAGCATCTTTCAAGGAATGATTCAAAATATCTGCCATGTACCTCTCAAGTTTTGTCATGAATATGTCATCCACAATGCATACAATGACAGGTACATTAAGAAACGATTCAAGAATGGGATTCGCAGCCATCTCTATATATCAGAGCAAGTTTGAAAATTAGTCAGCAGACTAGGGGTTAATCAAGTAAAACATACCAATAACCTGAAACTAGATCAACCTGAGAAAAGATTCTTGACTGTCCTATTTCGTGAAAGTACAGTATTTTCAGAAGAAGGTAATGTAAAATGTTCTCTTAAAAGGGCTTTATAGTATGAGATTCTTAAGGATCAAGGCAAATTCTAATGTTGCCATCTTTCTTTGATGCAATTACCAACTGGCTGACCCCAGCTGTAGGTCATTCCACAGGATCAGTCACTCCAAGACTAAGCTGTCCAGTTCTGATTTAAGTTTAGGGTACAAAGAGACTAGCACTTGATGAGCAGGCATAATGACTGGTTGTATGTTATCTTCAACATTCAAATGCTGTAATCCAGCAAAAGAGCCTAATTTTCCTTCCATAACATCCTTGTAATTATCTTCAACTATAACATTACGTACCTTTTCAGAGTTAATTTCTTCTACATTAATGACACCCATTTGTTCACTTGTTTTCAAGCCAAATAGAGTTAAAATTTTTTACACACAATAAATTCTACAGAATACTTCCTGTTTGTTTTTCGTATTAAAGGATATTATACTGTTTGAAAGAGAGAGAGAGAGTCTGTGGTTTTTACATTGAAGTCTAAGAAAAATATAAATGGATTCTGAAAGTGAAATAACATTCCATTGATATTTTGCTGTTTTTTTATTAAAGGATATTATACTGTTTGAGAGAGAAAGAGAGTCTCGAAAAACTGTGGTTTTTGTATCGAAGTCTAAGCACAGTACAAATGGATTAGTGAAATAATGTTTCATTGATATTTTGCTGTTTTTTTTCCATTAAATTAATATGTATATGAGAGAGAGAGAGAGAGAGATAAACTGAAGTGTTTATTCACTGAAGCACAGTACTAACTTGCGGGGGACGAGAACTAAAGGCACTTAAACTATGGTTGAGATGAGAATGTTGAGAGTTGTCTATGTATGAAATTCACATTTCAAATATTTTTACGGTGATTAGAGATGAAACATAGTCAACTAAACTTGTAATGAAATATGGTACAATAAGTTAGACAAAGCAAAAAATATGGCAATGCTACCTACGTCGATCTGTCGTCAATTGCTGGATTTGTTTATTTTCGTGTTTTTTGTGCATATGGTACAGTAATTGGTATTATTTTCATTAAAGAATATGTACAGTACAGTACTGATATGAGAGAGAGCGAGAAAGAGAGAGAAGAGATTGCGTCATCACAGAAAAATTGCTACTGGAGCCTACGTATGAAATTTGGATTTTAAATATTTTTATGGTGATTAGATCAATACAGTATAAATAGATTCTTTTCAATATAGTATAAATAGATTCTTTTAGTGAAATAATGTGTTATAGGTATTTTGCTGTTTTCTCATTATATGGAGAGAGAGAGAGAGAGAGAGAGAATATGATGGCACAAGAATTTGTTAATAAATTTATGGGAGATGGTAAGGACTAACCACAAAATAATGTAAACCAAGAACTTACTGCTGTAGTAAATCATTTTGTTTATCAAGTGTATTTGTAAGTAATCACAAAAATACTAACATGACGTAACAAACCTAGCATTCTGTTTGGAGGTATATGTCCTGTCGTTCTAAACTGCCCATGTATTTTAGATGCTCCATACAGTACTAATACTATCCTAAAATATGTACCCCTACAGTAAATATCATTTTAAAATCATCTTACAACACAGGAAAATATCAGTATACATAAAATGTATGCCCAGTGGATTACAGAGTGCATAGAATGATGTGCAAAATTACGTAGGCCAAAGAAAACGTGTTAGGGGATACTTAAGAGTAACAGTTGTAGGCTGGTATACTTAATTGTGCAACATGACTTTGAAATGATATTAGTGTTCTGGGATGATTGTTTGAGATATATTTTTGTTTGAACTGTCAAGTTTAGCAATGAACTGTTAAAATAGGCAGTAATAAGCATTTTATGGATGTATATAGCCTACTGAAGAGTAACATTAGTAGGAGAGCTGGTAATGTAAGTTACTTTGGGTGTTTTGGGACGATGGTTTGGTGTGTATTTTTGTTTGAAATGATATTAAATTGTTTTAGTATGCTAATTTAAGGTATATTTTTGTTTGAATTATCAAGTTAAGCGGTGAAATGTTAATGGGGGAGCATTACTTGCAAGGCTAAACTGTGGGAGGCTAATACCAGATCACTTGTCTTCATACTGGCATATGTCCCAAAATCCCATGCATAGTAAGAGAATAACTCCTGTTGAGTTTGACATCCAGTTGGAAGTTTTATCGCATCTGATGGATTCAGTAGCACTTACAACTTGTGTATTGCATCTGCAGGCATCAGAAATTGATTCTTGTCCATTTCCATGCTGAATGACCTTGAGCAGTATATATTAAGCAAGGTGTATGAGGTTTAAGAAGAGGGCTTGAGAACAGCAAGGCTGGAGTAGTGAGCTTCCTTTATTACTGAACAAGAGAGTGAACATACAGACTGATGTGGGGATTTTCTTTCAGTTACGTACAGTATTCACTTAACACTGCAGTATCCTTCAAAGCTCTTTCAGGTTCTGCGAAGGCTACTGCAGCCAAGTTTTCATGGGTCACCATCAGTGTTTGGGTTAAGAAAAAGCTAGGCCTCTTCCAAAGCCCAGTTGAATTCCCAGCAGTCTACATCATACAAGAAAGGCCCAGAGCCATCTTAGCCCTTTCAGTTTACTTGTCTGGGTTCAGCCCAAACAAGAGACAAGAAGAAGAGAGGAAGACACTGAAGCTTGCAATCTTCTTATTCCACTGTGAATTATAGGATGCTAGTCATGTCGTTAGGCAATTTGTCTGCAGCCTGGTGTCCTTTAGACTTTGTTCAGGACATGCATTCAATAAACCTTAAGTATGCACCTATCCAGGTAACCATTCTTCAGGACTCTTGGAAGTACCTCTATTTTGTTTGTGATGTAACAGTTTTCCAGTTCATGGCCCTGCGATTTTAACTGTCAGCTGCGCCACAGAAGTTCATGTGAGTGTTCACTCTGATGTCAGCTTAGGCCTATTCACTAGGGATCCACCCATTATGCGCAGGGGTTGGCAACCTCTGGTCCATGGGCCACATCCGGCCCACAAGGGATTTCAGTCCAGCCCGCCATCTTAACACCTGGACACTAATTATCCAACAGTTGTTACCTAGTTTAAGGTGTTATTTGATCCTTATAGTACATTTGATATCATGGCCCTCCTCCGAGACACTGCAAAGCTGTCTGGCCTGCTCTCTCCAAAAGGTTGCTGACCCCTGCATTATGGCATTTCAATGTTTGACTGATTTTGGTGTCCTTAGAGGCACAATAGCTCTTGGAATGTGATGAGTGGCTCTCATTTTATTATGATTAGGGGAGTGGGATAAACTGAAAAAAGTCAGACTTCTAACTCAAGTAGCAGATGGTTGATATGGGAGTGGTGAGAGTCTTTCCTGCCCTCGCACTGGCAGTTTGGCTCTTGACAGATTGTTCTTGGTTACCTGTAATCCCTGGGAAAGCTCTTGCCTCAATGCAGCTGTACCTGATGTTGGTTTAGTGGTATCTGAAGAGGTACTGGTCACTTGCTTCAGTATACAGACATTCTCAGTGTCTCTGAAGCAGGGAGCAGAGGTTGATCGTCCTTGTTGTTGGATGACAGACACCTCCTTGTGGATGCTCCACTGAGCTTCCTACCTCTGGAGATGTGTCTGTTGTCAGACTCTTTGAAAGAAGGGGTGCAGCACACAACCTGGATGGCTCACATGCTTTAGGAGGGTGAACAAGAGATGACTCACCTGCACATTTTCATGGAAATGCCTAATTTAAATCTCCTTGCTCTTGAGGAGTTTTCAGCAGTCGTGCCTGCCCCTCAGACTTAGGCCTCTTGAGTTGGAGGCTTTGGACAAGAGTGTCGCACTCAAGGCTATTTTCCTCTCATACTCGTATGGCACACAGAGAGTTAGAGATCTCTCTTGTAAGATGCTTTTGTGTCCTGTAAAAGCTTTCTCTTCCAATCTGCACAGGGCTTGATATCACTGGCATGAGTGCTGAAGTTAGAACTGGTAGGAATAAGATTATGATGTCCCTGGACATCATTTCTTTTTTGGCATTATGAGACCATAATTGTTACATGAGTTGTCCAGCAAGGGAGACTGATCTTTATCTTGGGCAAGGGGCTTACAAGTTATGGCCAGTGCCTTGTCCTAGGCATTCAAGAGGAATTATTTATTGACACAGTGACAGAGGGCAGGTGTTGGTGCTGTCAGGCCACCTTTACTTGGGCCCCTTCTCTCTAGGACCTGTGGTGGTTGCTCAACAAGTAAAGTGATCTAAGCTTCATTGGACTGAGAAATTTTTTATTTGAGAATCACAATTGCCAGAAGGTCGATGTATAAGGGGTAATTGGTTCTGCTCTTCCCCTTGCCTCTCCATCCAGCATCCAATGGATGTGTACACACTGGTCTGGTTAGATGCAGATGAGTTACACAACAGAGCATCCTATCTCAGACCATACTTGCAGTCAGTAGATGCGACTCCCTTTTAATTGGTGGTGGGTAACTGGTGCTAAAACACTTATTATAAATGAGAATAATTGTGATAATATTGCCTTTGAGCTGGTATTCCCACCACATACCAAAAAACCAGGCCTCTCTTTAATAGAGTAAGGTTACAAGAAAGCCAGACAATACCACAGGACCCTGTCAGCTGAGCATCACGTATTCCAGGTTGCACAAGAGTCATTCATCCACTGATCAATTAAACTCCAGAAAGGTTGCATTTTCAAGTGGTAAGAATATTACCAGTTATGTACCATAGACAATACTTTCCTCCTAAGATGTGTCTTCATATTCAGTAATCTCATAGGCATAATCTGCAAAATGTTTAGATAATGCATATTTCTTGTAGTCAACCAGACTTGTTGCTGTTACCAAAGGAAAATTAAATGCTTCACTTGCTTACCGGTAGTTAACTAGTGTGTTATCAGGCTTGAATGACTGGACCAGGTTTTGCCAAGGGTATATCCATGTGAATGACTTAAAGTTTGCATATCTAGGTAAAATGCAAAATATCTTTGTAATTTGTGATTTGGATTTTTTATTCACTTTAGATGAATTTATGCTACAGTAGCCACTAACACCCATATAGATGCAGCAGACATTCACTTAACCGTTTTTGTTTTTTATTTATTTTTCTCCATGCCTAAAGATTTTTTTTAAATGAGTTGTTGATCTTGCAAAATCATTGTAATTTGGAAGTTTCATGTAAGAGTTTACAGCAACCTCTCAATTATCCAATTTCATCTTACCAGAAGACCAGAAGCTCGACGTCATGTAAATACAACTTGACCCAGGGTACCAATTCTTGGGGGTTAGGGACCACAACCACCCGTGATAGCTGAAGTTCATGAATACTTGAAGATGCCCTCAAAAAATGCTTATAACTGCCTATTTTAACAGTTACAACACCAAATATACCTTAAACTATTACCCTAAAATACTTTAATAATATTAGTTCAAAATCATCTTGCAACATTACCCTTAAAAATATATGGCTTGGCTTACATCTATACAAGAACACTCCTATGACTGTTACTCTTGCCAAGGCAAAAGCTAATCAAGTTACCCCTATATTCAGGCATGCACATTTTCTTTCATAACAGTATTCAAGCCTTACCATTTTCTTTTAACGCATACAGTAATAGGGGTAACATTGGTACATTCTCAAGTGCAGGGAACAGTTAAGTACTGTACCTAAGTATTTAAATATGCATTGAAAAAAATATACGAAATGATGAGACATTTAAGATTATTAAATCATATGGGTACTCACCAGTGATGAATGTTGCTTGAAGATGGTGAATTAGCTGTGCAGTCAGATGGATGATGATGAAGATATAACTGCACAGCAAAGCAGAGGATTTATATCTCCTCTGGGGGTGCCTCTTCCTCTTCTTCAGGTGCTTTGTTCAGCAATTGCACTTCTTCAGGGGCTTCAGGAGGCTTTGGAGGGTCCTTCTTCATGGGCTTGAGAAACATAGCGATAGGCGGCTGCTGTTGCTGCATCTTCATGCCCATCAGGATCATTTGAAAACTTATGGAGCATTCCATATAAGGATCCCATGCCCCAGTCATCTCCTGCAGCCAGGGATCATTTCCTGCAGCTCCTGGCTGCCCTCAAAATTCGGGATTGACATTCCAAAGACAGGCCCTCATCCTCCTCCTCATCCGTCCCGTGAACCTGCCACATCATCTTCCTCACTGACAGACTTCGTCAGCTCTTCCAAATCCTGGTCCGTCTGGGGATTAGAGTGGGCATCAATGAGGGTGCTGACTTCATTCTCGGTGATGTCATCGAAGCCTTATCCACCACGAATCCTTGCCAGTTGGACTACCATATCAGTGGCTGAATGTTGAACTTCTTCGGAAGAGAAGCCCTTCTAATTGTGAACACACTCTGGCCACAATTTCTTCCAGCATGCATTAAGGGTCTCCTCCTTCTTCACATCCTTCAGTGATCGGCCAATGATGGTCAGACGTGGCAATCGTGAATTTATGCCAGTACTCCTTGACGGAGTTCTGAATGTAGAGTGCCTTGAAGGTATAGATCACGCCCTGGTCCATAATAGGCTGAAGGAGAGAGGTGGTGTTGGCAGGGAGGAACTCAGTCTGGACTCCCTCGTAATAAAGATCCACAGGGTGGCCACCAGCATTGTCCATTATCAACAGCTCCTGGAACTCCATGCCCAAGTCATTGAGGTAATCCTTTACTTGAGGGGTGAAGCTCTGATGGAAACAGTTAGATGTAAGGACTTTGGTGATCCAGGCCTTGGGGTTGTGTATCCAAAACACAGGCAGCAAATTCTTGTTCTTATTCTTGAGGGCCCTGGGATTGGCAGCTCTGTAAATGAATACTGGTTTTAGCATGAAGCCAGCAGTATTGCCACATGATGAGGGTAACCCTATCCTTCTGGGCCTTAAACCCGGGGCCTTTGGCTTCATCCTTCTTGAGGTATGTTTGTGAAGGCATTTTCTTCCAGAACAATCCAGTCTCGTCTGTGTTGAACACCTGGAATAAAGGATTAAAATTAATAAATAAAGTATAGAGCTAAAGACATTTAAAATTATAAAAAACAAGAGAATTCAATTAAAAAATATAATACTGTAAACAGTATGAAAAACCAACCTGTTTTCTGGAATGTAGCCATTATCTCTGATGATCATCTTGGACTAGGGATAAATCATGGCTGATTCTTTGTTGGCTGATGCTGCTCCCCTGTGCAGCAAAGCACTCCTCAGTTGGAACCTCTTCAGGAAACAGTTGAACTACCCCCTGCTGTCGTAATAACCTGATTATTACAGTATTATTATTATTAAAATAGTTTAACCAGAGCACTGAGCTGATTAATGGGTCTCATATTTGTTTTAAAAATAAATATAGGTATGCAAAAAGGTATATGCTTCCTCACTGAACACACGAACACATTAAATACATTTGCTGTATAGTAAACCCCCGTATTTGAGGGGATACGTACCAGACCCCTGTGAATAGTTAACACCCCCTCAAAAAATGCTTGTAACTGCTGTACCTGTCTTGAAAGTTCAAATACCAAATGTATACTTAAAGTATCATCCTAAATCAAATATTCCTTAAATTATTATCCTATTACTGTATCAATCTTTGAAATGATTTTATTAATATTTCAAAGTCATCTTAAACATTTTACCCCTAAAAATATATATGTAGCCAATAACAGAGAGAGAGAGAGAGAGAGAGAGAGAGAGAGATATGAATGGAGTTGCATGGTTAAACAATTAAGAATGTCAATAGAGTAAACCCCCATATTCACGTTCTCACGATTCGCAGACTCACCTATTTGTGGATTTTTCTATGGAACATATATTCACATTATTTACAGAAAATTCTCCCATTCGCAGTATTTTTCACTGAGAAATATTCACTAAGTGTATTTTCGGATCATTTTCATGATTAAATGCACTTCTTGCAATAAAACTATTAAAATACTCAGGTATAAGCATTTTTAGAGGGTTTTTCTTGTGTATGAACTATCAAAATAGGCAGTTTTAAGTGTTTTTAGAGGGGTTTTATGTATTCGCAGATTTTAGCTATTTGCGAGGGGGTGTGGTATGCATCCCCTGCGAACACGGGGTTTACTGTAATACAGTATATATTATGTATATCTTTCTATCAACCACTCTCCCTTTCTATCTATCTATCTATCTATCTATCTGTTGAAACTTCGACAAGAGAGATGGTACTTTTCTGCAAGTTATGGTATAGTTTTATGTATTCTCTTTAAATTTACGTGAAGTGGAAATGTGTATTATGT